>NC_135516.1:11587698-11889198 GCF_051989575.1 Stigmatopora nigra
CATTTATAGTTATGTAGAAACAAATGCAAAGCCTGCACTCCGCTCTTTGTAAATCTGTGACATTTCAGAACCCGGCACCCCTAGCCTAGTAACACAACAAATTCAAAAATGCAAAAAAAAACAGAACTTATCAGTTGCCAGGAAATGTATTTCCCCCCCTCACAAGTGGAGGGCAAGGTTATTAAACTCCTTTCATGTCTCCGTCAGCCATGACAATCCAAAACTGGATCTGTAAATGTCACACACGTATGGAAGAGATAAAGATGGGGGTAATTCATTCTGCACTGGCATATGGTACCTTTTCCAGTTGCCGAAAAAAAATAAAACAAGCCCTCAAGCGCTCACCCTAACGTCCCTTAGCTTGAAATATGACGAGAGTTTCAGTTTATGTGCAATGCTCTATTGAACTAACCATTAACGCCTTACAATCCAAGTCAGAGAGATATTTTCTACTTCAAACTTTGTAGACACACACTACATGGATAATTGCCTTCCTCCCTCAGAAAAACACAGTTCCTCAGCAAAGTCCAATGAGTTTATAGATAATGAAGATTTGACAAAGACAATAATTTTAGAATAAACAGAAAATTGCAGAGTTTCAAGACTAATTCAGTCAGTCAAGGTCTTCATCTAACTAAAGCTAATAGAGCACCATGGACCGTGACTAAAATTACAATGCAATACAGATGGTTAAAAGTGACATACATCCTAGCAGGGTGAATTTGAGGGCAGTCTTTCATCCAGTTTCAGAACAAACCTCCGCAGAGTTTGCAACAGTGCAGAAGCTGCTTCAATCTGCCTGTCAATCTCCATCTCTATTCTTTCTTTACTCCTTCGACAAGACCCCAAGACACTTGAACTCCTCTTGGAATGAAGGGCATGATCTCATTCCAGAGAGGAAACCCCAACCTTTTCTTCCTCTGGATCATACCCTCATATATATCGAGTTGCTGATTCTCATCACAACATCTTTATATTCGACCATGCATGAACTTTTCCATTGACAATTGAAGAAAACTTCTTAATGAAGCCCAAAGAGCAACATTAACTGCAAATAAGGAAAACATATGGAAAATATTAAAGGTCAGAAAGAGACAATTTAAAAAGTCACTACTTTGAAGTACAATCTATATGTTACAACTCAATTAAGAACTGCTCAGTAACTAATTTTATCTCTCCAGGAATAAATAGAAAATGAGCACCAGGAAGTCAATGTAATACCCAGAATGCAGTAGTGCATGTTATTTTTTTAAAGAGATTGGTTTTACAGTTCATTTCTTTTCATGTTGGTCTTCCTAAATCAAACTGGCAAAGCAGCAATTGGTTAGCTGCCCAGGAATGTTGATTTGTGATAATATCATGAGTTCATTGTTTCACTTCTAATTCACATTTGTGGCTCAATTTACGGTATTTGGCTTCCTGCCCTGCTCAGGTAATCTAAACTCTTAAATAGTGGCTATGTGATTACTGGACAATTAAAGAATACTGATTATATCAGACAGTATACGCAGTGCTTCCTGTCAATTATAATCTTGTTGAGTCAAATTACATTAAAGAGTCATATACACTATCGTTTAAGTGCAGTGCTCACTTAAGGTATTTCCAGACTTATAAAGATCTTTGGTGTGTATTTGTTTTCTCTCTTACAGCTCCCTCCATTGTTCCCATCATGCACCAGATCAGCTCCACCATGAATAGCTTCACGTTGTCATGGCCACAACCAGAACAACCCAATGGCATCATTCTGGACTATGAGCTACGTTACCATGAGAAAGTAAGATAATCATTTAATTAATCAGTTGTATTTGACTGTGATGTGTGTGCTGTACAAATCCTTGTATTTTCTTTCTTGGTTCAAGAATCGTAAACAACACTCGCACATTTGTCGACTGTTGTTTTTGTTGTGACAGTTTTCTAGCTTTGTGGTTTATTGACGGTTTATCTTGTTGGTGTACAAGCAACTCGTTTGGTACTAAAGTTTATGCAAAGCTTCAATTTAAGGACAACAATTCTAAACATGAAATATATTAAAAGCAATTACATTGTAGAGATTGACTCAAATACCCTAAAACCTCAATCATGCCTCGTCAGACATAGTCAACCTTACGAATATGATTGTAATTTGCACTCTTAAACTCCTGTCCTTTGTAGTCCACTATAGTTTATTTTTCTAACTAACCCTTTCTTCAATTTATCCGTCCCAAATCAAAGCCATTGTTGTGAGTCTTGCGCAATTCCATTCATAACATGTGAAAAATAGCAATAAATGAACCGAAATGCTAAGGGATTACCAGCTTGATCATGTTGTTTCACTTTGTTTGCTTCAATCCTCCCCTTTGGGAGTTCTGCTGCAAATAGAGACAAATTTGTTGACCTGTGATCTCAGTCCTAACCCCACATTAAACCGACCGACCTGCACTGCAGTGAAAATGCATTGCCTCTGAGGGGTGAATCACATCGACCCGTCTGCTCACATACAATGCATCTGCTTTATTAAGTCGCCAACCCAGCCCCAAGGTCTAGTATTGACCTGTAGCTTTTTTCCCAAGGCCTCAGATATAACGATAGCTGCAGATCAGAGACTTGAGCTTCTTTTTCAGGGCTCAGGTTTGTCCTCGTAAAGCTGATCGATTTGGCAGTGCATTGCTAGTCATGCACTTTTGCCTATTTTCAATAAAAGATGGAACTCCATAGTGTATAAATTATCATTTGAAATACTTGTTTTAAACTAATTCTAGCAAAAGTTTGCTAATCAATATCTGGAAGTCAAATGTATAGTAGTATCTTTGTCTCTCCCGAGTCATTGCTCAGTTTAGTTAAAAAAAAAAAACATGGTGTACTGCTTCTACACTTGTTTTGCTTTGTTCATGAAAGGGATTCCAATCATCAAGGACTTGAAGAAGCTTATCTTCCAGACAGCTTAGCGTCATGTAAATAACAATTATACAGGCTCCTATTAGTTCATGAATATCAATGAAACCTAATCCTGCTGATGTTTACGTAGCACGTTCTCACGCAAATAGATGAGTGCAGCGTAATGGCATATTAGGAAACCACTAAGGACGGGGTGACACACTCATTGAACTGGGATAATTCAGGTAAACATAAACTGCGGCATTTCCAAACAACATTCTTTAGTTGATGAATGCATCAGAAAAGATACTCAACCTCGTCTAACTAGCCTCGATCATAACAAAATATTCTTAGATGTCATACAGACTACTTTTAAACCCAAACTGAAAAAAAGGGCGTATACATTTCATACTTGACAACAGCTTTCTTCTCTCATGCTCGGTTTGTTTCCACACTCCACTAGCTCATCAGTCTCTAGATATTAAGAATATCAGGTATAGTCATCTCAAAGGAATGCAGAAACAGGAAAATAGACAGAAAACCTTAGTCAACTGACATTTTCTGCACATTTACTTCAGAACTCATTTATTTTCGTCACATCTTGTACAGACTTGAAAAAGGGATATTTTAACTATTGTATATTATCCATTATTTTTTTTCCCTAACACTTTTTTTCTATTATCTTTTCTACTAAAATCTACACTGCACCTCCTCCCATGTGTGAGTGTTTATGTGTGTGTGTGGACACATGGTACACCCCACCATGCCTGTCTTTGGGCCAAGTGGCCATGCTGTCCATTTTGTGTGGTTGGCATTTTGGTAAAACACGTGCACACATACAGATACACACACACAAACACCAAGTTAATTATAATTCTATTCCAGGTTTGGATAAGACAATAGATTCTTGCAAAAAAAAATAAAAAAATAAACGAATGGTCAAAAGAAAGTCAGTCCTTTGTTGCACTTACAGTTGGCTGATTAAGTAAAACTGCTTTAGCCAAGAAAAGTACTATTGGACCATTTCTCGAAAAAAAAGTTACTATAAAGGCCATTGATATATCTCCAAATTTGACCATTACTAATCTTTTATGTATTTCCAAGACGCCAGGTTGGTGGGATATTTAGTTCTTCAACATTAGCGCACAGTGTATGAAGACTCTTTGTTTGCAGTTTATCTTAAATATTTTTGGTAGATTTATCTGCCCTTATTGTTTATCAGTTAAGGTTTGGTCTAACTAATCATAATTGTCCAGCAACAGTTAAGACCCCAATTTATAGATCCACATTCTTACCTATTAACTGAAGAGTCTGCCAGATTTTTTTTCTTAGTAAATGCATGTTTGGTGTGTTTGTGTGTAATCCCCATTTGACTGGCAGCATGATAGAGCCCTTCCAAGTGTGTGCACCCATAAGGAATACTCCCCCCCCCCCATTGGATGTTTGCCATCTGTTGGGTCACCTGTCCTCCTGTGAAAACTCAACAGATGGAGAGAGTGGTTCATAGAGCTAAATTCTTGGATGTGGGCTATTTCAAATGCACCAAGTGGTCTATTTGCACTTGGACTTGTCCTCAAGATGTTGACTGGTTTCATTCATTTATGGGAGGGACGATGACTGGCTTCTTTTTTAGCCCCGCTTCTGTTTTTATAGATTTAAAAAAGGATAATTTACATATGCATCTCATTGATGAGGTTAACAGATGGTGTGATGTCAAAAGCAAAAGTGAATTATAACATTAAATTATTAAACAAGGTAGATTTTTTATTGAATTAAAAAAAAAGGCTGTCCTAAAATAGAATGTCCTTCAGTCTCAAGCTCAAGCATTTATTTTCATTAAACCTGTAAGAGTTAATGCAATTTTGTGTCTCTAGGTTTCAAAATGGTAACCGTGTTTACAACATCATCAGACCAACTTGGGATAAACAATTTAACCACTTGGGTTGGATAATTCTATTAATGTTGTTTATGACTTCCATCCTTGCTTTGTCAACCTTAAAGCCTAGTTTCCATGTGTTCTTATACAAGCCACATATGGTTTATAAGACACAGTCCAGATTTTTAAATCCCTAAACCATATTTTCACAGTTTTACAGACACATGCAATATCCCTCCTGCTGATCCTTTGAACCGTATGTCTTCATCAAGTAATCAGCAGCCTGCAGCCATGGATGTAGTAGTGCCTTATGCTTTTATTTACAGGCTGTCATAGTTGCTTTTGTGTATGAGAAGTTGACAGGTCTAAGTTATTAATGAAGGCCTTTGGCATATTGGCACCGAATCTAAAACTAACTATCAAGCAGAGGCATGCACACCTAGATTATCATAAAACGTGGCAGTTGGAAATTACGAATATACCAACAATAAAACTGGATCCATAACTAATGAATCCTTCTGTTCACTTCATAATTTTGTTTGTAGGATTACCCATTATCTACCCTTTAGAATTAAGCGCTTTCTAAAGCAAAGGAACCATTTCAAATGACACTATTTTATATAACCATCCCACTAAGCAATTTAGAAGCATGTAGTAGCAAAACATAGTCGTGAATATGTCTAAATCTGAAAACAAAAATACTTAAAGCTGGGCTTTAGTGTCAATATAAAGAAAATCATTATGGAGTGTTTTTAGCCACTTTTATACCACTTTTTTTTAGTTCATATAGGAACATATTACTCTTTCTTTGAAAGATATTTTACACTATATTGTAGTGGAATCACTCCTACTGTTGTTATCATTTCTTTCTGCTTTTTTTGTTGCTAATTTGTTTATACATTATGGCTTGCAGGACCATGCAGAGATTAACTCCACCATTCTACGGAGCCAAACAAACTCAGCACGCGTGGAAACCCTGCGTTCAGGCACAGTGTATGTAGTGCAGGTGCGGGCAAGGACCGTTGCTGGTTTTGGCAAATTCAGCAGCAAGATGTGCTTCCAAACCCTCACAGATGGTAAGGATCTATGAGCCAGGAGAAATAGCTCTCTTTTGCCCTACACTGTCTCTCACTCTCTTACCATCCTCCCTCTTTTTCTTGCATTCACTCTCACACACGCCAACACTCAGCGTCTTGCATCGTATTTGATACTGCCGTCTTATGAGTAGATGTGGAGGGCAGCGTTCAATTTGACTTTTGTTTCTGCAGCTAAAATAATTCATTTTATAGTCAGGTTTGAGTTCTTGTGTAGGACTTTCTTGTGCAACTAACTGTGTTTTATCCAAAAAGCTAGTTTAAGTGGTTTTTAACCCAACCATCGTCGAATTGGAGTGTGAGATTATTAGTTGACGATATTCTTTGTTCCAAGTCGGCTAAAAGAAAGTGTTTATTTTTTTGTTCGTTATCAGTTTATACTTTATTATCCATACAAGGTAAGGATTTAACACCCTAACAATAACATATTCAACACTCAATGGGTTACAAAGTACAAAGAAATCTGCTCAAATGTCATGTTCAATTTTATTATTTTACACCAATATCTGACTGAACATAATTCATTAAAACCACCAATTCAGCCAAAATATTAAATGTCTTACTATAACTCCTTGGAATGACAAACAGGCATCAGTTTGATTGACAAGCACACTGAACAAAAGGTGATTGCTTCTTGGGTAAGGTGACTTGATGTCTCCTATTGCAAAATAGGCCAACACCCAAAAATGCTAACTGATTGCAAATGGCGCCTGTTTGAAATGGAACATGTTGCAGTGTGATTTTCTGCTGTCAAAGTTCATCAGCACTCTGCATGAAAAAAAGAGAGCAGACGCCTGCGAATTGGAGTTCCGGCGACACTCATCACACACATTCTTGACAAATGTACCCGGCTGAAAGAGTGTACTGCTCTTGTCACATACTGTCCTCAATGTACGTATTCCAACCAGCTCCCACGACTCACTCCAGATATGCACTTGTCCTCCTTATCCTTCTAGTCCTCTAAGCTCCTTCTACGAAGAGAATTGGATTTTGCCAAAAGATGATTTGCCGAATCAATCTTTGCATTCACTGCCAAAAATGAACAATGATGACCGACTCTCGCTTAAGAGGGTTACTCGCGAACATTTGAAGTCAAAAAAACCTTGACAGGGAAAATCTTATGAAGAAAAACTCTAAAGTAGGACAAAGTCACAGGCTCTTTATTTATGTCATATTTATTTGAATACCCAAATATGTTTAAACATCGGGCATGGGCACCTCCTTTTTGGTGTGATTTTATTTTATATTTTACTTCAAAGTATACATCACCTGTTTTTAGGAAAATAGAAAAAGACGAACAAACAAAGTGCTAGATTACAACCAATGTTCCATCTAATTTATAAGCCTATATAACTACTACTACTGCTACTACTACTGCTGCTACTACTACTACTACTGCTGCTACTACTACTGCTGCTACTGCTGCTACTACTACTACTGCTACTACTACAACTACTACTGCTGCTACTACTACTGCTGCTGCTACTACTACTACTACTACTACTACTACTACTACTACTACTACTACTACTACTACCACTACTACTACTGCTGATACTACTACTACTGCTGATACTACTACTACTACTGCTGATACTACTACTACTACTACTACTACTACTACTACTACTGCTGCTACTACTACTACTACTACTACTACTACTACTGCTGCTGCTACTACTACTACTGCTGCCGCTACTACTACTACTGCTGCCGCTACTACTACTACTGCTACTACTTACTACTGCTGCTGCTACTACTACTACTTCTGCTCCTACCACTATTGCTGCTACTACCCCTATTACTACTACTGCTGCTACTACCACTACTACTACGACTACTACTGCTGCTACTACCACTACTACTACGACTACTACTGCTGCTACTACCACTACTACTACGACTACTACTGCTGCTACTATCACTACTACCACCAATACCGCCTTTTATAATCCGAAAAAAATATTTTTTTAAAAAGAAATACAATAAAAATTGGATTTTATTTACTGCGCACCACCATGATTGCTGCTGCACAGAGAAGACGAGAGTAGTGTGCAATTGCACAGCGTATAGGGAACATTGATTACAACACTTTTTGCTGCCAACAATTCCAAGTCCACAGTATTTAGGTTTTATGTGACACGTCTTTTGATGCAAACCTTGTGAAACAGAAATCCAAAGTGTAGTTGCTTTTACTAGTTTGGCTATATTGAAAGATAAGGACCCCCTTGTCGTTCTTTATTTTTTCTTTTTCTTGCATCACTCGCTCGCCGCTTTGCTTTTTGCACCTCTCTGTCTCAGTTTATCAAACACAACCTGTCACTCAATGCTGTAAAAGCCCAGCGGATTTCAGTCAGCAGCGCCTCTCAACTGAGACATCGGTATGTTTTCTTTATCTGTCAGGCAGCCAGTCGAGCCGTTCAGTACACACCCTCCTCGCACGAAAACCCAAACCCACGCAAGCATGCCCTTTAAAGAGGGGATGTTGTATGTTTTTCATATTTTTCTGTCATGTGGTACTCTCTCAATATATTGGACCATTCTCAGATTTGTTATGTTAGCAATACTCTCATGACCTTACACAGCAATTCAATCTATTGGGACCATTTGCCTGCACTGACCAAAACTTTTTTATTTCCTATTTTTTTCATAAGCGTACATATATTTACTTTTTTTAAAAAATGCTATTTAGTTATTTTTATGGCTTAATTAAAAAAAAAAACATGTTTTTTTTAACTTTTTCAAATACATATTTCATACAAAATTAGGATCATGTTATACTTTTTAAAGGTTTAGGGACCTTTTGGATAATAACCTGGGAACTTGCATGTAAAAAGTGATTCTACTTATGAAAAATTAATTTTATAACTTTTAGAAATTACCGATCAAAAGATGTTGAAATCTTTAAAATAGTTACACAGTCCACTTATTATTATTATGAATGGTCATTCAGAAACACTTATTTTTTTCTCTCCAGGACAATTCTGTTATTAATTGTGATTATTAAGTACTATTCTAAGAATATCTGTGTTTCCACATTTCTAGATGACTTCAAATCAGAGCTGAGAGAGCAACTTCCTCTAATTGCGGGGTCCGCAGCTGCAGGAGTGGTCTTCATTGTTTCGCTTGTCGCCATATCTATCGTGTGCAGCAGGTAACCACCATTTTCATTAATTTTCCCAATCTGACAATGTAAAAGCATAATAAACAATCTTACTGCAGTACACTCTTATCCATAGAAAATACTTGGTCCATAAACCAATGCAAAAAAGCTTTTTTCAATACCCGCAAGCTTATTCCACAATGTTGCATAGTTATATATTAAGAACTTCAACATCTCCAACTTATTAATGAAGTTGAGCTGATTTAATTTGGCATTTGCCGGTCACTTTGTCACATTGCTAAGGCAACCTTGCTTTAGATATTTGAAGGTCACACCGATTCTGCTGAGCCGTGCGCAACTTTGAGCTTTCACAAAAGAGGCCGAGCTCTTTTGATGGCATTGCAGAGGAGACATGAAAAGCAAAGCGATCCAATCGAGATCTAATTAAAACGCTGCTCATTTTCATGAACTTCGTTTAGCACTGCAGAAGCTTCAGCCCACCCTCGTGTAACCGATTATATTGCAGCCATGTTTACTCTTTGGCATTTGCCAGGACCTTGTTCATGCCACCTATCATCTGATGTTTATCTTTTTTCTTCTTTTGTCTTATTGTTGTTACTCTAGGAAAAGGGCCTACAGTAAGGAGGCCGTCTACAGTGACAAATTGCAACATTACAGCACAGGACGAGGTAAATTTAACATTAATAGAGAAGGCACATATTTGATGGGTACTTCAAATTTGTTGATTTTGTTGCCATTTTTATTGGGTTCTATAAAGCACTGATAATGTTAAGTACTCAATATCACTATGTAACTAAATGTATGCTAACAGTCTCTAAGATATAATCCATTATTCCAATTTATAATATGAAAATATTATTTTTAATTGGCGTAATGGGCACAATAACATTGTAAGTAGTGCAATATTATAGTATATGGTATGCGGTAGTTTATGATCATTTTTCCCCAGACTAAAACCCAATGGAGTTACAATTTGCTTTTTCTTTAAAAAAAAATAAAAATATCTCTATCCCTGCTAACTATGGGCATCATAATGACAATAAATTCAATTCAATATTGAAACATTTTCACATAAAAGTAACTTAATTACCCTAAGGGTTGTCCTTATAGCTGCGACTAATAGTCAAAATTATGTTGTCTTTATTTCATGTTAATTGGTTGAATTTAACAGTCATAGAAAGAGATTATTGTACAGAAATAAATGTGAGATGTATATCTAAGGAAAACAGATAATGCTAAATTCATTCTCAGTTCTTTGCGCCATTGACGGTCGGTGATTGTCAGTCATCTCTCATGGGTTTACTTTGGCTTCGAACGCGTCGTTGTAATAAGCACTCCCCTGACGAGGAAAAAGGGTCTGGAGAATACACGCTGCTTCAAACACAAAATCAGCCTACGAGTTTTAAGCATCCAATGCAAACCGTGTAGTACGTCGACAGGGAGCTCACTCATGGGGATGGAGCTTTGTCAAGCCTGACACAGCAGTGTTTTCAATACATACTTGTCTCACTGCTGACTCATTAAAGCTGCCACGGGCCACAAGAGCCAAAAGAAAAGTGCCACAAAGACAGTAGAATAATCAAAGTCATCAATCATCAAATATGTCAATTTGCTGATAAGAGATCCTATTCATTTTTTGCCATAATGCAGGCAAACCCGCCCCCTTATCCGCCAGCACACAATCTCATAATGTATTGTTGTCTTTCATTCTGTACTGAGATGGAACTGACAGTTTGGTAATTACAGTATTCAGTCCAACAATTAAACTGTGCCACTAAACCAATTGTTTTAGGTGAAGTTTTAGAAAATATGCCAAATTCCCTTTTAGATGCCCCGCCATTACCGTACACACAAACATGTGATAATGTGTCCTCATTTTTAGATGTCAAGATACAAGCTTATCAAAACTTGAAAAATGAAAGTTGCGGAATCTGCATAACGGCTAAAATTAAATAAATCATGATGAAAAAAAGGCGTTTATTGCACAAAGTCTAACAAGTGTAGTATAGTCGTCACTTATCTTGCTTATCTTTAATGGGCTTATCAATTTTATCGTCATAATACACATATTTTACTTGTGGATTTGACGCAATGTAAGATGAATACAGGCAAGTAGATTAAAACAGCATGAAGATTGATTTAGTTATTATTTTGAAGTCTGATAAGTGAACATTACATTATGCAAATCAGTTTCAGATCATTTGAAATGTATCCCTTAACATAATTCATATCTTCATAATCAAATGAACTGCTGAGTGGATATTTCTACAGTAATGTACAGATATGAAAATCAGGACGTTTTTTTTCGCGATACAAGTGATTTCGACAGATTTAACAAAAGCAGCAGTTTAGCAAATTGCGAAAAAAACTCTTTAATAAAATGTCCCAAGCTACAGTAGTTAATACCACTCACAACATAGCCCAGGGCAAATAACATCATTGATAACATAGTTAACTCAATAAATCACAATCTCTTTGAGATTCCCCCACTTTTGTGCATCCATCTACTAGAAAATAAAGTAATTGGAAAATAGTGTGAACTCTTGTCAAAGGGAAAGTCATGCAGTAGCCACAACACCAATGTACTTCCCCCCCTTTGAAAGTACGTATTGTTTCTTTCATGGCTTGGTAAAAATAGGACAGTGGTTTTGATACATTTTCCTCACACACTTAGATAAGAGACTTGTGAAATATTCAAGAAAAGATCTGTTTTTATTTATGAAATGGCCATTAAAAGATAGTCCAGATAATAGTCCATACTGCTGGATGCTAAATAATATATGAAAGTGTTGTTAGAAATGGGAAACAAGAAAATAATGGATTTGCTGTTGTGTCTTTGTGAAAGGATTTGGTTTCCGTATTGTCAGCACTATAAGGCGCACCGGATTATAAAAGGTGGTAGTAGTGGTGTTGGTGGTAGTGGTAGTAGTAGTTGTAGTAGTAGTAGTAGTAGTAGTAGTAGTAGTTGTTGTTGTTGTGGTTGTTGTAGTAGTAGTGGTTGTTGTTGTTGTAGTAGTAGTGGTTGTTTTTGTTGTTGTTGTAGTAGTAGTGGTTGTTGTAGTTGTTGCAGTAGCAGTAGTAGTAGTTGTTGTAGTAGTAGTAGTTGTTGCAGTTGTTGTAGTAGTAGTTGTTGCAGTAGCAGTAGTAGTTGTTGCAGTTGTTGTAGTAGTAGTTGTTGCAGTAGCAGTAGTAGTTGTTGCAGTAGCAGTAGTAGTTGTTGCAGTAGCAGTAGTAGTTGTTGCAGTAGCAGTAGTAGTTGTTGCAGTAGCAGTAGTAGTTGTTGCAGTAGCAGTAGTAGTTGTTGTTGTAGTAGTAGTAGTTGTTGCAGTAGCAGTAGTAGTTGTTGCAGTAGCAGTAGTAGTAGTAGTTGTTGCAGTAGCAGTAGTAGTTGTTGCAGTAGCAGTAGTAGTAGTAGTTGTTGCAGTAGCAGTAGTAGTAGTAGTTATTGCAGTAGTAGTTGTTGTTGTTGTTGTAGTAGTAGTTGTAGCAGTAGTTACACCGGTTTATAAAATGCATTTGGGGGAAAAAAATAGTATTTTAGTTGTGCCTTATAGCACCAAAAATAATTGCAGTATGAAGGAGACCTTTTGGAATGCTTAGCGATAAACCCCTTAATGGATTACCTTGAATCTAATCTGAATAGAATCTCTAATGACCAATTAGGTTCATACAGACAGGGTTCAAGGCAATTAGTGCTGTACTCTGAATCAGCTTTAAGTGAAGATAGTGGTGAGCTACCTTGATCCCTCCAAGACCAGAGCTCATCCCGACTCCATCTCTTGAGACCCTTCCATCGCCACGTGTTATGCAAATGAAAAGAACCCAAATTGACTTGATGCAGGTGGATTTATTCCAATCATGCTCATGCCTGAGGTTTTTTTGTCCCACTTTGCCTCTGTCGCCACTCTTAAGAATAATGATTTGACATCTGCTTGTTCACAGCTATGTCCATCTTATGGCGGTGTCTGTTGAATATGTTTACAAGTTCTTCTCAGTAGTGATGCCCACTAGCTGTGTCAATACAAGGATTGTGGTATTATCGTCGGCAGGTCCGAGAACTGTGCACTAGCTCTCATATTGCCAAGGGGCATAAAAAGCAAATTGATGGCGCTGCAGTTTTTATCGCTTCATGAGCCTGTAGGGAAAAGCTGTAGGCAAAATTGCTTCTAGCACTATCAAAGAATTGAGAGAAGCTGCAAGGGGGGATGGCGGGTGAAGGGTAGGTTGAAAAATATTCGGTGACTGTGTGGTCTCCCACATCTCGGCATCCAATTCTGCTTGCTATAGGATTATTTATAAAATAAAACCGATAAAATCGAACAACCCTGAGGGTCCAAAACTTGAAAAACCTTAGGAAGCTATAACTTTTTTACATACAAAATGGTTTATAGACTTATTTTTGTGATACACAAAATGAACACATGGATATTAGTTACATGACTGTATAACTAATCATAGTTTAACTGACATCTATATCATATTTGTATCGTATTTGTCTTGACGTGGAACTGAAATTGGCCTTGTGACTCATCACCCATACTTTTTAAAATGTCAGTTTTGTGATATAATAACCAATTCCATCTGGTAAAGACCTTCCATTTATCTTAAGGAAACTCATATATCATGTTTAGTTGTCCCTATTAATATTGTTAAAAGCTTGCACTGATGGGAAGTACTCCTGTTTCACATTGTGATTGGAGTGTCAACCTTCAGGTCAATTGTATTCGTCAGCCATTACGAGCATACTTCATCCACATGGAAAAAAAAAAATAGATGAGATTCTTCTCACTGTGGACACCTTTTGGTTGTTCTAGAACTCTCTTTACGAGCCGACATGTCTAACTGCCCCTCACCACTGGGCTGCCCGACCCACTTCTCAGGCTCCCCAGGGATGAAGATCTACATCGACCCCTTCACCTACGAAGACCCCAATGAAGCAGTCCATGAGTTTGCCAAGGAGATTGATGTATCGACTGTTAAAATTGAGGAAGTTATTGGTGCAGGTAGTCAATCTCTCTGTTTTTTTACTGAATTTCTGCATTGTTATTTTACATCTCTGTGGTAGAACACATTTGCTAGGGATGTAAAGCTAGCAAATCATTGAGAACCATGGACATGAACCAAATATAGGCCAGATACCATGGGATTTACTGTAACTGCATAAGAAATTATTCCTGCTACATATGTCCATTGGATTATGGTTAATTTCCAATATGACTGTTAAAATGTAAGCAAGTGATCGTCAGGTAATTGCTTTTACGATTTGTTCTTTTTAATGTCTTATATCTAGTATGTATAGCCATGTTCTAGTAAGCTATTTGATAGTATTTTTCCCCCAGACTAAAATAGCATTAGTAATGAGTTTGAGGTTGAAATAGCTCGTTGATTTGCATTTTCACCAAGTCAGATTAGAGGGATGAAGTAAATTAGATTATCAAATCAAAACGCAACTCAAACATGAACATATATATTTTTTTTATTATGAAGCAAATTATCCACTCCTTATGGATTGCAATGACACAAACTTTTATTTCAGGTGAATTTGGAGAAGTATACAAGGGCCGTCTAAAGCTACCCAGCAAGAGGGAAATCTTTGTCGCCATCAAGACCTTGAAAGCAGGTTATGTCGAAAAGCAGAGACGTGATTTCCTGGCTGAAGCATCCATTATGGGACAGTTTGACCATCCCAACATCATTCGTCTGGAAGGTGTCGTCACCAAGAGCCGGCCTGTCATGATTGTCACGGAGTTTATGGAGAACGGAGCCCTCGACTCATTCCTTAGGGTGAGTGACTCTAACGTAGTGGTTCTCAACCTGGGTTTTAGAATTTTTTTCTTTAAAAATCTAGTATAGTAAGGCTTTTTGCTTTCAAAAAAGACATAGTATATTAAGGCTTTTTGCTTGAAAAAAACGACATAGTATTGTAAGGCGTTTTGCTTGAAAAAACGACATAGTATAGAAAGGCTTTTTTCCTGAAAAAAAACGACATAGTATAGTAAGGCTTTTTGCTTGAAAAAAACGACATAGTATAGTAAGGCGTTTTGCTTGAAAAAACGACATAGTATAGTAAGACTTTTTTCCTGAAAAAAACGACATAGTATAGTAAGGCGTTTTGCTTGAAAAAACGACATAGTATAATAAGACTTTTTTCCTGAAAAAAACGACATAGTATAGTAAGGCTTTTTGCTTGAAAAAAACGACATAGTATAGTTAGACTTTTTTCCTGAAAAAAAACGACATAGTATAGTAAGGCTTTTTGCTTGAAAAAACGACATAGTATAGTAAGGCTTTTTTCCTGTAAAAACGACATAGTATAGTAAGGCTTTTTGCTTGAAAAAACGACATAGTATAGTTAGACTTTTTTCCTGAAAAAAAACGACATAGTATAGTAAGGCTTTTTGCTTGAAAAAAACGACATAGTATAGTAAGGCTTTTTGCTTGAAAAAATGACAAAGTATAGTAAGGCTTTTTGCTTGAAAAAACGACATAGTATAGTAAGGCGTTTTGCTTTCAAAAACGGCATAGTATAGTAAGGCTTTTTGCTTGAAAAAAAACGACATAGTATAGTAAGGCTTTTTGCTTGAAAAAAACGACATAGTATAGTAAGGCGTTTTGCTTGAAAAAAACGACATAGTATAGTAAGGCTTTTGGCTTGAAAAAAACGACATAGTATAGTAAGGCTTTTTTCCTGAAAAAACGACATAGTATAGTAAGGCTTTTTGCTTGAAAAAACGACATAGTATAGTAAGGCTTTTTGCTTGAAAAAAAACGACATAGTATAGTAAGGCTTTTTTCCTGAAAAAACGACATAGTATAGTAAGGCTTTTTGCTTGAAAAAACGACATAGTATAGTAAGGCTTTTTCCCTGAAAAAAACGACACAGTATAGTAAGGCTTTTTGCTTGAAAAAACGACAAAGTATAGTAAGGCTTTTTGCTTGAAAAAACGACATAGTATAGTAAGGCGTTTTGCTTTCAAAAATGACATAGTATAGTAAGGCGTTTTGCTTGAAAAAAACGACATAGTATAGTAAGGCTTTTTGCTTGAAAAAAAACGACATAGTATAGTGAGGCTTTTTGCCTGAAAAAAACGACATAGTATAGTAAGGCTTTTTGCTTGAAAAAACGACATAGTATAGTAAGGCTTTTTTCCAGAAAAAAACGACATAGTATAGTAAGGCTTTTTGCTTGAAAAAAACGACATAGTATAGTAAGGCTTTTTGCTTGAAAAAACGACAAAGTATAGTAAGGCTTTTTGCTTTCAAAAACGACATAGTATAGTAAGGCGTTTTGCTTTCAAAAACGACATAGTATAGTAAGGCGTTTTGCTTGAAAAAAACGACATAGTATAGTAAGGCTTTTTGCTTGAAAAAACGACATAGTATAGTAAGGCGTTTTGCTTGAAAAAAACGACATAGTATAGTAAGGCTTTTGGCTTGAAAAAAACGACATAGTATAGTAAGGCTTTTTGCTTGAAAAAAACGACATAGTATAGTAAGGCTTTTTGGTTCAAAAAAACGACATAGTACAGTAAGGCTTTTTGCTTGAAAAAAACGACATAGTATAGTAAGGCTTTTTGCTTGAAAAAACGACATAGTATAGTAAGGCATTTTGCTTGAAAAAAACGACATAGTATAGTAAGGCTTTTTGCTTGAAAAAAACGACATAGTATAGTAAGGCTTTTTGCTTTCAAAAACGACATAGTATAGTAAGGCTTTTTGCTTGAAAAAAATGACATAGTATAGTAAGGCTTTTTGCTTGAAAAAACGACATAGTATAGTAAGGCGTTTTGCTTTCAAAAATGACATAGTATAGTAAGGCGTTTTGTTTGAAAAAAACGACATAGTATAGTAAGGCTTTTTGCTTGAAAAAAACGACATAGTATAGTAAGGCTTTTGGCTTGAAAAAAACGACATAGTATAGTAAGGCTTTTTGCTTGAAAAAAACGACATAGTATAGTAAGGCTTTTTGCTTGAAAAAAATGACATAGTATAGTAAGGCTTTTTGCTTGAAAAAACGACATAGTATAGTAAGGCTTTTTGGTTAAAAAAAACGACATAGTACAGTAAGGCTTTTTGCTTGAAAAAAACGACATAGTATAGTAAGGCTTTTTGCTTGAAAAAACGACATAGTATAGTAAGGCATTTTGCTTGAAAAAAACGACATAGTATAGTAAGGCTTTTTGCTTGAAAAAAACGACATAGTATAGTAAGGCTTTTTGCTTTCAAAAACGACATAGTATAGTAAGGCTTTTTGCTTGAAAAAAATGACATAGTATAGTAAGGCTTTTTGCTTGAAAAAACGACATAGTATAGTAAGGCGTTTTGCTTGAAAAAAACGACATAGTATAGTAAGGCTTTTTGCTTGAAAAAACGACAAAGTATAGTAAGGCTTTTTGCTTGAAAAAACGACATAGTATAGTAAGGCGTTTTGCTTTCAAAAACGACATAGTATAGTAAGGCGTTTTGCTTGAAAAAAACGACATAGTATAGTAAGGCTTTTTGCTTGAAAAAACGACATAGTATAGTAAGGCGTTTTGCTTGAAAAAAACGACATAGTATAGTAAGGCTTTTGGCTTGAAAAAAACGACATAGTATAGTAAGGCTTTTTGCTTGAAAAAAACGACATAGTATAGTAAGGCTTTTTGCTTGAAAAAAATGACATAGTATAGTTAGGCTTTTTGCTTGAAAAAACGACATAGTATAGTAAGGCTTTTTGGTTCAAAAAAACGACATAGTACAGTAAGGCTTTTTGCTTGAAAAAAACGACATAGTATAGTAAGGCTTTTTGCTTGAAAAAACGACATAGTATAGTAAGGCATTTTGCTTGAAAAAAACGACATAGTATAGTAAGGCTTTTTGCTTGAAAAAAACGACATAGTATAGTAAGGCTTTTTGCTTTCAAAAACGACATAGTATAGTAAGGCTTTTTGCTTGAAAAAAATGACATAGTATAGTAAGGCTTTTTGCTTGAAAAAAACGACATAGTATAGTAAGGCGTTTTGCTTGAAAAAAACGACATAGTATAGTAAGGCTTTTGGCTTGAAAAAAACGACATAGTATAGTAAGGCTTTTTTCCTGAAAAAACGACATAGTATAGTAAGGCTTTTTGCTTGAAAAAACGACATAGTATAGTAAGGCTTTTTCCCTGAAAAAAACGACACAGTATAGTAAGGCGTTTTGCCTGAAAAAAACGACATAGTATAGTAAGGCTTTTTGCTTGAAAAAAAACGACATAGTATAGTAAGGCGTTTTGCTTGAAAAAAACGACATAGTATTGTAAGGCTTTTTGCTTGAAAAAACGACATAGTATAGTCAGGCTTTTTGCTTGAAAAAAACGACATAGTATAGTAAGGCTTTTTGCTTGAAAAAAAACGACATAGTATAGTAAGGCTTTTTGCTTGAAAAAAAACGACATAGTATAGTAAGGCTTTTTGCTTGAAAAAAACGACATAGTATAGTAAGGCTTTTTGCTTGAAAAAAACGACATAGTATAGTAAGGCGTTTTGCTTGAAAAAAACGACATAGTATAGTAAGGCTTTTTGCCTGAAAAAAACAACATAGTATAGTAAGGCTTTTTGCTTGAAAAAAACGACATAGTATAGTAAGGCTTTTTGCTTGAAAAAAACGACATAGTATTGTAAGGCTTTTTGCTTGAAAAAACGACATAGTATAGTCAGGCTTTTTGCTTGAAAAAAACGACATAGTATAGTAAGGCTTTTTGCTTGAAAAAAAACGACATAGTATAGTAAGGCTTTTTTTCTGAAAAAAACGACATAGTATAGTAAGGCTTTTTGCTTGAAAAAAACGACATAGTATAGTAAGGCTTTTTGCTTGAAAAAACGACATAGTATAGTAAGGCTTTTTGCTTGAAAAAAACAACATAGTATAGTAAGGCTTTTTGCTTGAAAAAAACGACATAGTATAGTAAGGCTTTTTGCTTGAAAAAAACGACATAGTATAGTAAGGCTTTTTGCTTGAAAAAAAACGACATAGTATAGTAAGGCTTTTTGCTTGAAAAAAAACGACATAGTATAGTAAGGCTTTTTGCTTGAAAAAAACGACATAGTATAGTAAGGCGTTTTGCTTGAAAAAAACGACATAGTATAGTAAGGCCTTTTACTTGAAAGAATGACATAGTATAGTAAGGCATTTTCATCCACCACTGAACACTTATTCAGTTAGACACTCAGCCATTAGAACATATTCTTTTGCCTGCACTGGGATTTGAACCCAGACCACAGATGTGGGAGACTGATGACTTATCCACTGGGCCACCACCCTGTGAGAGAAAGCAGTAGTACTTGTACTTTTATCTTTTTCATTTACCTGAATAATATTGGGAAAATCTTTGCCTGCACTGGGAATTGAACCCAGGACCACAGATGTGGTAGACTGATGACTTATCCACTAGGCCACCACCCTGTGAGTGAAAGTGGTAGTACTTATACTTTTACCTCTGTCATTTACCTGACTAATATTGGGAAAATCTTTGCCTGCACTTGGAATTGAACCCAGGACCACAGATGTGGTAGACTGATGACTTATCCACTAGGCCACCACCCTGTGAGAGAATGAAGTAGTACTTGTACTTTTGTCTTATCCATTTACCTGAATAATATTGGGAAAATATCTGCATGCACTGGGAATCGAACCCAGGACCACAGATGTGGTAGACTGATGACTTATCCACTAGGCCACGACCCTGTGAGAGAATGAAGTAGTATTTGTACTTTTGTCTTATCCATTTACCTGAATAATATTGGGAAAATATCTGCATGCACTGGGAATCGAACCCAGGACCACAGATGTGGTAGACTGATGATTTATCCACTAGGCCACCATCCTGTGAGAAAATGAAGTAGTACTTGTACTTTTGTCTTATCCATTTACCTGAATAATATTGGGAAAATCTCTGCATGCACTGGGAATCGAACCCAGGACCACAGATGTGGTAGACTGATGACTTATCCACTGGGCCACCACCCTGTGAGAGAAAGAAGTAGTACTTGTACTTTTATCTCATTCATTTACCTGAATAATATTGGGAAAATCTTTGCATACACCGGGATTTGTACCCAGGACCACAGATGTGTTAGACTGATGACTTATCCACTGGGCCACCACCCTGTAAGAGAAAGAAGTAGTACTTGTACTTTTATCCTTTCCATTTCCCTGAATAATATTGGGAAAATATTTGCATGCAATGGGAATTGAACCTAGGACCACAGATGTGGGAGACTGATGACTTATCCACTGGGCCACCACCCTGAGACAGAAAGCTGTAGTACTTGTACTTTTATCCCTTTCACTTACCTGAATAATAGTGGAAAAATATTTGCAAGGTTGTAGGATTTGAACCCATGACCCAAGAGTTGGCAGACTGATGACTTATCTTATCAAAAAAACGACATAGTACAGTAAGGCTTTTTGCTTGAAAAAAACGACATAGTATAGTAAGGCTTTTTGCTTGAAAAAACGACATAGTATAGTAAGGCATTTTGCTTGAAAAAAACGACATAGTATAGTAAGGCGTTTTGCTTGAAAAAAACGACATAGTATAGTAAGGCTTTTGGCTTGAAAAAAACGACATAGTATAGTAAGGCTTTTTGCTTGAAAAAACGACATAGTATACTAAGGCTTTTTGCTTTAAAAAACGACATAGTATAGTAATGCTTTTTGCTTGAAAAAAAACGACATAGTATAGTAAGGCTTTTTGCTTGAAAAAAAACGACATAGTATAGTAAAGCTTTTTTCTTTAAAAAAACAACATAGTACAAAAAACAACATAGTATAGTAAGACTTTTTGCTTTAAAAAACGACATAGTATAGTAAGGCTTTTTTCTTTAAAAAAAACAACATAGTACAAAAACGACATAGTATAGTAAGGCTTTTTTTCTTTAAAAAAAACAACATAGTACAAAAAAACGACATAGTATAGTAAGGCTTTTTGCTTTAAAAAACGACATAGTATAGTAAGGCTTTTTTTTAAAAACGACATAGTATAGTAAGGCTTTTTTCGTTAAAAAAACAACATAGTACAAAAAAACGACATAGTATAGTAAGGCTTTTTGCTTTAAAAAACGCATAGTACAAAAAACGACATAGTATAGTAAGGCTTTTTTCTTTAAAAAACGACAAAGTATAGTAAGGCTTTTTTCTTTAAAAACGACATAGTATAGTAAGGCTTTTTTCTTTAAAAAACAACATAGTACAAAAAACGACATAGTATAGTAAGGCTTTTTGCTTTGAAAAAAACAACATAGTACAAAAAACGACATAGTATAGTAAGACTTTTTGCTTAAAAAAAACAACATAGTATACTAAGGCTTTTTGCTTTAAAAAACGACATAGTATAGTAAGGCTTTTTGCTTTGAAAAAAACAACATAGTACAAAAAACGACATAGTATAGTAAGGCTTTTTGCTTAAAAAAACAACATAGTATACTTAGGCTTTTTGCTTTGAAAAACGACATAGTATAGTAAGGCTTTTTTCTTTAAAAAACGACATAGTACAAAAAACGACATAGTATAGTAAGGCTTTTTGCTTTAAAAAACGACATAGAATAGTAAGGCTTTTTTCTTTAAAAACAACTTAATATAGTAAGGCTTTTTGCTTTAAAAAACAACATAGTACAAAAAACGACATAGTATAGTAAGGCTTTTTTCTTTAAAAAAACAACATAGTACAAAAAACGACATAGTATAGTAAGGCTTTTTTCTTTAAAAAAACGACATCGTATAGTTAGGCTTTTTTCTTTAAAAAGAACAACATAGTAAAAAAAACGACATAGTATAGTAAGGCTTTTTGCTTTGAAAAAAACAACATTTTACAAAAAACGACATAGTATAGTAAGGCTTTTTGCTTAAAAAAACAACATAGTATACTAAGGCTTTTTGCTTTAAAAAACGACATAGTATAGTACGGCTTTTTTCTTTAAAAAACTACATAGTACAAAAAACGACATAGTATAGTAAGGCTTTTTGCTTTAAAAAACGACATAGTATAGTAAGGCTTTTTGCTTGAAAAAAAACGACATAGTATAGTAAGACTTTTTGCTTTAAAAAACGACATAGTATAGTAAGGCTTTTTTCTTTAAAAAAAACAACATAGTACAAAAACGACATAGTATAGTAAGGCTTTTTTTCTTTAAAAAAACAACATAGTACAAAAAACGACATAGTATAGTAAGGCTTTTTGCTTTAAAAAACGACATAGTATAGTAAGGCTTTTTTTTAAAAACGACATAGTATAGTAAGGCTTTTTTCGTTAAAAAAACAACATAGTACAAAAAACGACATAGTATAGTAAGGCTTTTTGCTTTAAAAAACGCATAGTACAAAAAACGACATAGTATAGTAAGGCTTTTTTCTTTAAAAAACGACAAAGTATAGTAAGGCTTTTTTCTTTAAAAACGACATAGTATAGTAAGGCTTTTTTCTTTAAAAAACAACATAGTACAAAAAACGACATAGTATAGTAAGGCTTTTTGCTTTGAAAAAAACAACATAGTACAAAAAACGACATAGTATAGTAAGGCTTTTTGCTTAAAAAAAACAACATAGTATACTAAGGCTTTTTGCTTTAAAAAACGACATAGTATAGTAAGGCTTTTTGCTTTGAAAAAAACAACATAGTACAAAAAACGACATAGTATAGTAAGGCTTTTTGCTTAAAAAAACAACATAGTATACTTAGGCTTTTTGCTTTAAAAAACGACATAGTATAGTAAGGCTTTTTTCTTTAAAAAACGACAGTACAAAAAACGACATAGTATAGTAAGGCTTTTTGCTTTAAAAAACGACATAGAATAGTAAGGCTTTTTTCTTTAAAAACAACTTAATATAGTAAGGCTTTTTGCTTTAAAAAACAACATAGTACAAAAAACGACATAGTATAGTAAGGCTTTTTTCTTTAAAAAAAACAACATAGTACAAAAAACGACATAGTATAGTAAGGCTTTTTTCTTTAAAAAAACGACATCGTATAGTTAGGCTTTTTTCTTTAAAAAGAACAACATAGTAAAAAAAACGACATAGTATAGTAAGGCTTTTTGCTTTGAAAAAAACAACATTTTACAAAAAACGACATAGTATAGTAAGGCTTTTTGCTTAAAAAAACAACATAGTATACTAAGGCTTTTTGCTTTAAAAAACGACATAGTATAGTACGGCTTTTTTCTTTAAAAAACTACATAGTACAAAAAACGACATAGTATAGTAAGGCTTTTTGCTTTAAAAAACGACATTGTATAGTAAGGCTTTTTTCTTTAAAAAAACAACATAGTACAAAAAACGACATAGTATAAGAAGGCTTTTTGCTTTGGAAAAAACAACATACTACAAAAAACGACATAGTATAGTAAGGCTTTTTGCTTTAAAAAACGACATAGTATAGTAAGGCTTTTTTCTTTAAAAAACGACATAGTACAAAAAACGACATAGTATAGTAAGGCTTTTTTCTTTAAAAAAAACAACATTGTACAAAAAACGACATAGTATAAAAAATGAAATAGTATAGTAGGGCTCTTTTCTTTAAAATGACATAGTATAGTAAGACTTTTTACTCAAAAGAATGACAAACTGGTTGAACACATAGGTCTACTGTTATTCTAAGGAAATTTTAATCAACATCCAAGTCCCCTATTTTCTCCTTCAAACTCACGGACGGCTGCTTCAAATCTTTTTGATCTCGGGTGAGCTTTGAAGCAGGCTTTGCTAACCGCCATTTCCGACTTGTGTTTCTATCGATCTGTTTCACCCTTGTATTTGTTCCCATGTCCCACCCATTTTTTAAGGGTGGAGTTTTCATCACTATATTTTTACTGACAGATTATAAATAAAATCCACATTCTTGCTTTCGTCAATAAATAACCTTAACAATTACAAGTTACTGGGAGAGTATTGAGTACATTTTCTAGATTACTACTGCAATGTAGTTTGATTTTCTTACCAATAAATCTCTAAAATAATACAACTGTTGTATTTTGCAGCAAAACGATGGTCAGTTTACAGTGATCCAATTGGTGGGAATGATGCGTGGAATCTCAGCCGGCATGAAATATCTCTCAGAGATGAACTACGTGCATCGAGACTTGGCCGCACGAAACATTCTGGTCAACAGCAACCTTGTGTGTAAAGTATCAGACTTTGGCCTATCTCGCTACCTGCAAGAGGACACCTCCGATCCCAGCTACACTAGCTCGTTGGTGAGTACTACTCTGAGATTCAGTATACTATTACGTTTAATTTTCAACTGGTATTCCAATCACAAACCTGTCCAATGAGATTTGTGTCATCCAAACAATATTCTGTTGGAGTTCACAAAGTGCAAAGTTTTCCCAGAGCTCACGGCACTTTCTTCCTTCTCCTTATCATCAGTCCCTCTTTCCTATGCTCTGTTGCCACGGGCCATGGTTCTGCTTCTGTCACTTCTTCATTAGTGTGGAGACAAGCCTCCTCTGGGAAGGCTTCTCTTTCCTTGACATGCCCAAAGTGCATGGAAACCAAAGGGCAAGGCGCCCTCTCTCCAACTGACAGTTCCCATCTCTTCCGAATGCGTGTTTGCCTAACTCCTTCTCTTTCACTCATCGTTCATTATTACTGAGGCATCATGGGAGGTTTTGGCTTCTCATTACCTCCTCCACACCACAGATCTGTAATTATCAGAAGCCATTCGTTAGTTCATCGAATGCCACTTTTTATTCTCGTTCAAAACACATTCAGGCAACCTCATGAACACAAAACTAACATGAAGACTCCTATAGTGGGTGTCTGGATGTGTAATTAATGGTAAGTGTTTTCTATGTGTTACTTTTATCTAGTTACCGTATTTTCACGACTATAAGGCGCACTGCATTATAAGGTGCACCCTCAATGAATGACATTTTTTTCCATATATAAGGCGCACTGTATTATAAGGCGCACTGGATTATAAGGTGCACTGTATTATAAGGTGCACTGTATTATAAGGCGCACTGGATTATAAGGTGCACTGTATTATAAGGCGCACTGGATTATAAGGCGCACTGGATTATAAAGTGCACTGTATTATAAGGCGCACTGGATTATAAAGCGCACTGGATTATAAGGTGCACTGTCTATTTTGGAGAAAATTTAAGACTTTTAAGTGCGTCTTATAGTCGTGAAAATTCGGTATCCCTAATTTCATATATTTTAAGGTTGGAGTACAAATGAACTGATGTTTTTTTTTTTTTTTTTTGGAGAATCCATAATGTTTACTAATAGCAGAATTTGAAAGACAAATTGAGGTTGAGTTTATACACAGAAGTACTGAATACAAAATGTGTCCATAAAGTTCAATGGATAATGTCATACAATATATATTTAAAGACCAAACTATCAGTTTTCCCCTACAGTTTGAAACAGATGAACTAGTATACCTACAAAAGCATATAAACAATTCAGAATGTCTTTAAACATTGTGCCTGCTAACAACGCCTTGAGCGTAAGACAGATTCAGAGAACAGCAACAACCCCCTCTATTAAGGGGCCCTGGCTGCATGAGTTTTTTTCCCCCTCCTTCATTCCCAAGATCAACGGGCTCATCAAGGGGACCTGTTTTGAAGACTTCAAGATGGCAATGACAATAGAGCTACTGAGAATTTAGAAGGAATCCTTTGAGACTGCTTGAAAATAGTGCTGAAAAAGGCTGGGAACGTTTATTATACTCAAAAAATGTACTTTGCTTTTGGAGCCAGTCGTTTCCTAGATGTTGTTTCATATCTGGCATTTCACCCTTCTTTTGTTTACTTTTCTCAGTTAGCCTCATGGACATTTAATGTTAATTAGGTTTTCTTTACGCTCTGATTATACAGAATATTGTTACTTCTATGATAGAACTGTATATATTACGGGTGGATATGAATATTAATACTTTATACTATGAAAGGGGCTCTATTTTAGGACTGCTTTGTGATGTATTTGACACATGCAGGTAGTAAGTAGTCTGCCTGGAGGCTCAAAAGAAAGACTTCTTAAAATATATATTTTTTTAATTTCATTCGCATGAAAGGTTTTCATTTCTCTTCCAAAATAGTTCTTTTCATCTCTCTTAAAAAACAAAAACAACACTATGTCACTCACTTGAGTTCAGCAAACCCTAAAGGTACCGTATTTTCACGACTATAAGGCGCACGCATTATAAGGCGCACCCTCAATGAATGACATTTTTCCATATATAAGGCGCACTGCACTGTATTATAAGGTGCACTGTATTATAAGACGCACTGTATTATAAGGCGCACTGTATTATAAGGCGCACTGTATTATAAGGCGCACTGTATTATAAGGCGCACTGTATTATAAGGTACACTGTATTATAAGGCGCACTGTCTATTTTGGAGAAAATTTAAGACTTTTAAGTGCGCCTTATAGTCATGAAAATACGGTAAATAATGCTTTTATACATTACTGAGAATCCTAAGGATAGTTCATTAAGACTTCCTTGTTATAAAGATCTTTCCTCTAACGTATTTAAAGCGGACATGCAAACAAGCTTCAGGGGATATTGGGGGTTTGTGTCTCATACACACACGGTTTTACAGCGTAATTAAGCGAGCCACGCTCGCCTTCCCTTCATGACCTGCTCGGTTGGCTATGACCTGTCGCAACCAATCAGCAAGCGAGACTGCTGCTGCAGACAAGGCCGAGGGAGTTGGGGAAAATTAAATTGCGCTAACATGCGGTGATTTACATTGGCATCGACCTACTCCCCGGGCAAATTAATCTCCTTCTTTGACACTTCTTTTTCTATGCAGTGTTTGGCACTGCAATTACTGTACATGCGTTTTGGTACGATGTATAGTCAAGGGGGACTGGCTGGTCATTGTGTTTAACATGAACATGGGTTCACGTTGAGGCTATGTTGTGAGGTGTTCGTATACAGTGTGAGTAGGTATACCGTTGTAAGGGGGCATAGGACAAAAGGATTTGTTTACTGTAGATATAAAAATTATGCCTAGACTTGATCAGTACTTTTAAATGAAGGTGTACAACAGGGTTTTCCCAAATGTTTGACTCGATTTTGCAGGGCAATAATTTTGAGAATTTTCATTAAAATTAGCTCAAATTTTCACTGTTTGTGTAGAAACGCTTCTAGTTTTTGTTTGTAACGTTTGGCAGTTCCATCGTTTATGGTTAAGAAATCGTGTCAAATTTTCACTGTTGGTCAAGAAACGTTTCTAGTTTTTGTTTGTAACGTTTGGCAGTTCCATCTTTTCAGGTTAAGAAATGGTGTCGAATTTTCACTGCTGGTCAAGAAACGTTTATAGTTTTTGTTTGTAAAGTTCGGCAGTTCCATCTTTTCAGGTTAAGAAATGGTGTACAATTCAAAAGAAACAGCATTTTGCATGATACAGTATGACAGACTAAGTCACTGCAGACTGCAGCATGCCTTCTTCACAAATTTTGCAAAGAAGGCACCAACTACAAAACAAATTAAGACTAGACCGCAAAATGTTCAAGAAAAGGGCTGTTTTTGCTTACCTAAATCACCAGGACAGACATCGACATCAACAGAGACAGTTCGTGAAGCCTTCTTGCGTAGTCCTCTGAAGTGTATTAGAAGAACAAGTGTGCAAACCCACATTGCAAGGTTCCAATCCAGGTCAGTCCACCTGTGTGGAGTTTGTCCTGCGATAGGAAAACCTATACATTTGGTGCCAAGTCCTAAAATGTTTTGAGGTTGGTGCCTTCTTTGCAAACTTTGTGAAGAAAGGCACTGTCTTCGGTGACTTCGGAGTCCAAGCATACTCTAACACACCAAATGCCTTTTCTTTTGAATTGAAAGGCATTTCTTAACCTGAAAAGATAGAAATGTCAAATGTTACACACAAAAACTAGAAACATTTCTACACAAACTGTGAAAATTTGAGGTCATTAGAACAAAAATTGTCAAAATGATTGGTCTACGAAATGAGGTCAAACATTTTCCCCATATGATGGTGTGGTAAACACATCATTACCATTATTTTCTGTGCATACTCTATTTCTGTATGTTTGTGGACAAACACAAAGAGTATACATCTTCAAGTACCTTTTGCCATTGGCGTATTTGTCTGTGTCATTGGGGTGGAAAGAGGTTGAAAGGCGAGGTCATACGGAGTTTGCAACAAAGCTCGTCTGCCCGCAACCCAATCGACATTTTGTCCGTTCTGCTTCACTAGTCACACGATGTGAAATGTGCTGCTGTTTTCTGTCACTTGGCTGCTTTCTATTTGCATCATTTTACCCTGACAGACGCTGGCCGTGTGCTCCAATTTGAAGTGAACATTTTTGCTATATAGATTTTTTACAGGTGCTTTTCCACTTTCAATCAAATATGTGCTATTTAATTTTTTTAAGGCAATACTGTCATCACGACCAATTAAATGGTGCTCAGATGTTGTATACTGTTGTATACTGATGAGTATACTGTTGAAACCTGCTGTCAAAATTATATTTATTAGAGAGAGTTTAATATCTAAGTACTGCTTAAAATTTGAGTACTGTTGAAAACAGTAGTTATTTAGATTAACTTTCTCTCATGAATATAATTTTGAGAGCTGGTTTTAACAGTACCTAGATATTAAAAAATATTTAGATATTAAACAGTACTTAGATATTAAAAATATTTAGATATTAAAACAGTACTGAGATATTAAACAGAACTTCGATATTAAACAGTACTTCGATATTAAACAGTACTTAGATATCGAACAGTACTTAGATATTAAACAGTACTTAGATATCAAACAGTACTTGGATATCGAACAGTACTTAGATATTAAACAGTACTTAGATATCAAACAGTACTTGGATATCAAACAGTACTTGGATATCAAACAGTACTTAGATATCAAACAGTACTTAGATATCAAACAGTACTTAGATATTAAACAGTACTTAGATATTAAACAGTACTTAGATATTAAACAGTACTTAGATATCAAACAGTACTTAGATATCAAACAGTACTTAGATATTAAACAGTACTTAGATATTAAACAGTACTTAGATCTTAAACAGTACTTAGATATTAAACAGTACTTAGATATTAAACAGTACTTAGATATTAAACACTATTACGTTCTTATAAGATATTAAACACTATTACGTTCTTATAAAATTAATTAAATGATAACAGATAAATAAGTGTGTTTAAATTGGTGCCCATTGCAAAAGCTACAAACATGCAATGGATTAGCTACAAAAACCACAGGGGTCTCGAACTGCCATACATTATTACCCTGATAAGATCAACTTTGACAAAACATGAGCAAGGAGCTTGAATCTGACAACCTCGGGTTTTCTACCCAACTACAAACGGATGTTAGGAACTAGCGATAAAAAGCTGCCGGCAATTTCAAAAGAGAACCTTGCAATATTGCTTTTTCTTCTTTTGATTGATTTGTTATGAAAAGATAAAGAAGAACATTTTTTTCTCACAATTGATGTCAGTCATTCTCTTTCGAAAATGTGACAAGCAAGCTCTGAGCCCTCGGGCTATTTTTCATGTTGAAAAAAATGAGCCTTTGTTTATCCATGCATACGTAGGTGAGGTTAAAAATAGACTTGCATCTGGTTTAAAATAAATTCAAGCATAAAAATGCCTGGACCCAACATTGTGCTACCTGATGAGGGTCATGTATTCAAATAGAATGACTTTGTTGTCATTTCTGTCTTGTTTTTGCTCAATTTTGGCATCAGCAAATGCTAAGGGAACATGAAGAGAGACGATACACTTACCTCAGAGTCGTCATCGCCTCCTGATGAGCATGAGTCACCAGTGCAGTGACCGAATATGATCTTTAACCGACATCCCCACCTGGTTTGAAGCTCTTCTGAGCATTTTCCATCTCATTCGGCACTACAATTCTAACCCTCATAGCGTTGTCTCTAATGAACTGTGAAGGCCACACTAGGAAGAAAAATCAAAAGAAAGAATTAGTTATCATTATCAAGAATTGAAAGGACTGAGTTTTTAAAGCAAATACATAAATCTACTATGTGACCATAGGGCAGTCATCTGAAAGATATTTTCTCAAGTATAAAGTAATGTAGTTTATTGGAATGCCAATCATTTTAGAACTAATTAACCTTGGGAAACTGCATTTTTATCTTGATTTTAGTCCAGATCGAGATGTCAGGGTGGAAATTTAGTGGTATTTTGCAAGATTTTTGCACTTTTCTTCTTACAGTGAAGAATTTGCTGCTGCCATTTTTTGACCAGTGTCCATATCTTTGCTAGACATTCCCGTGGGGTGATTTGGGAACCCACCATCTTGCCATGCTCCCTTTTTATTAACTTATTCCTGTACTTCATCTGACTGTCACTCTTCCCCAATCCAAAAGTCGCTCTCCATCACTCTTACTTTGGGAAGATATCCAGTAGAGATTTTTTCTCTTGGGATTTCATGGAAAAAAAGATGTTGCATTGTGGGTGAAGTACTGGAAATAAGAGATTGGGAATTGCAAAGTGATGAAAATTAGTAATAAATAATTCTAAGTTGGCTTTTGGAGGATGACTACTGACTTCATTGAACTGGTATATTTGCATCGTACATCATTTTACAATGCCTCATGCTTTCTGAAGTTCTACTTCAAGTCTTGCTTGTTTTCTTGCGGTATCTATGACATGCTACAGGAAAATGGTTCTGTCAAGGCCCAAAGGCTCGAGGGTACACAGTTTTTCGGCCCACGTTTCACCACGGCATCAAGTGTGTTGCCTCTTTGCCAAGCAAGGCCACAGCAGAGTGAAATAAACTTCAACATCAGCTCAGGGGGTCGGCACTCACTAAATATTAGATATTAGTTCCCGCAACAAGAAACTTACCATGTCTAAATACAAAAGAGTATATTATTTCCATAGTGCAGTATGTTCTCCACATTCCAGGAAATGGAGGCTGCTTGTTGAATTAAGATAAATGACTTGCCTTGTTGGAAAGGGATTTTTAACTATTTTCACAAAATATGAACCTTTGTTTTTTGTTCTGTCATCAATGTATTATTCATTTGACTACCAATTATCTTTTTGGTGGGGGTCATGTGTATGTGAATGCCCTAACTAGCTCAAACTAACCCATATCTTAAAACTAAATATCTAATTGGCAAAGTCTCATTATGGCTAAAGTACACAGCTTTCCGTGTATGGACATTTTCTTATTTTCATACTTGAAACTAGCCTGAATTCAGATTTTTCTACTGCTATCCCACATGCAGTAAAGCCAACGTCTTTTTTTAGTGATGCTCCTGGGATTTCACAAAGCACTTGATATTTTTCTGTTGATACAAGGTCTGTTTTAATTCCCATCATCACTATTCCCCCCACCCTAACTCTCAGTGGTACTAACATCATTTTTTGTCAAGTGTGAGAAGTGTAAAAACACAATTTTCCCCTTTTTGTTATCTTTACTTTTTTTTTTCCTTCAGAGCATGATCGCTTCGGTATTTTTGAAACCAGGATTTTTGGCAGCGCTATCACTAGCCCACAGCCGTAATTACCAAAGGGTTTTTGCATTGCTGCTTCCCTACGTGGTTACCTTCGAAATGTTATTACTTTTCGCTCTATTTATGAAGACTATACCTAGGCCATTCCAACTTGTATCCAAGGAGGATGCCACAGTGTGAAACCTAATATTAATAAGGAGTAAAAAAAAACCTTTGTCCGTGTTTACATTGGAATGTTTTAAGATGCCTGAAGTCATAACATTTGGAATTCAGGTTCCCCTCCTCATTGACAAGAATATTACCTTTGTTATTAAAGTTAAACTATGTTTTGCCTATCCAACTTAATAACAGTGGTAGATATTTAGTGTTATTACTTTACTACAGTTAAACATATTGCACATACCTGCGATATATACACGGTGCTTGGACGTTTGGTTGCCGGTCTTTTGGTCGCCGGTCTTTTGGTCGCCGGTCTTTTGGTCCCTTTTGGTCACCAGTGGAATGGTGACAGAGATTTTACAGTTGAAGCCAGGTGTCAAAATTATATTCATGAGAGAGTTAAATATCTAAGTACTGTTTAATATCCAAGTACATTTGACCGGCGACCAAAAATATGGCAACCAAACGCCTGGCGACCAAACGTCTGGCGACCAAATGTCTGGCGACCAAACGTCTGGCGACCAAACGTCTGCCGACCAAACGTCTGGCGACCAAACGCCTGGCGACCAAATGCCTGGCGACCAAACGTCTGGCGCCCAAACGCCTGGCGACCAAACGCCTGGCGACCAAACATCCGGTCACATATACGCACAGAAGAAAAATGGCTTTATTAATTTATTTACTCACTTTTTGGGATTTTGTACTTAAAGTTAAATAATTCAAAGCAATGTGAAAATATAAGAATCTGCTTTGTCAATTCATGGTCATGATAAAGTATTGCTAAAGCACTTAAATCGCTTGGGATTAACTCGTCTATTGATCTGTTCTTTAAGTGTTTCATTCACTGTTGAAACCTACCTTGGACCGCTTTTGCTCCTCAACTACTGCCAATTTATAGCGTCTATGTGTGTGTATGTGTTGTTCCACCAACAATACACAGGGTCAAACCCTATCGAGATTAATGTGCTGAGCTTCTGGCACATTTGCAACACCTCCACAGACTCCTTTTGACAAGACTTTGATCAAGCACTGTGAACACACATTTTGAGATTAGTTCTCGCCAGTGAGTCAAACTGTGCATGGAAATCCTTTGAATTACTATTCATTGTCTTCATCCATCCTCATCTCTACCCCCATCGCTGAAGCTGGTTTGTTTTTCTTCAGTATCTGTATCCAACTGTGGCTTATCGGTGAATTCTCAGGTTTGACTAATTGGCATTATTAAACCAGTGGTGGGCTCAAGATACGCAGCTTGACAGTCTGCCTGTTTACACAAAACTATCAATGCCTCTGCGTGCCCATTTGGAAAATTAGACAAGCAGCTGTCAGTTTCAATAAAAACAGAGGCACGCTTTTTTGCCGCAGGCTCAGGTAGTCCAATTACAGGCGGACACAGTCAATGTATTAGGTAGGAACCGACGTCCATCTCTTTCCATTTAAACAGGAGGGAGGGTGGCGTCATTTGTTGATGTGTGAAGGGCAAACGCTGTTGTGAGACTTTAGCCGAGACAATTGCTGAATCTTCTGGAAGTTTGCAATTGATGTACAAGTTAGAAGAAGGACAAATAGACAAAGTCAAGTGAGGAAGGATTTTAGGGCGGGTTTGATTGGAGGGATGGAAAGTTGACTTGGTTTTAAGTCACTGTTTGATGCCTTGAAAATGAACAGAAAGATTAAGACTTGTTGATGAAGTAAGACAAAAGTATTAAGATAGCTTGATGTGAATGATCATTTGTTTGTGTTGTTTTTTGGGTTTTTTTCAGGGTGGAAAGATCCCTGTGAGGTGGACCGCACCGGAAGCCATAGCGTACAGGAAATTTACATCAGCCAGCGACGTGTGGAGCTATGGTATCGTCATGTGGGAAGTGATGTCATTTGGAGAGAGGCCCTACTGGGACATGTCCAATCAAGATGTAAGTGGTATTGAAGGAGGGTTGGGGGTGTCACATTACCCCATTTATTGTAATATTGTAGAATCGGAATCAGTTTAGATAATGAGGTCAAGTCAGAAAAACCATGTGTAAATTCAAAGAAAATATTTTTACCATTCATTCATTCATTTTCAGTACCACTTATTCTCACTAAATATATTAAAAGTAAAGCTAAATTAAATAAGTAAATACCCTATTTAGATGTAAATACCATTTTAGATATAATATATTTTGGAAACTAAAAACACAAAAAGAAAAAAAAATGATTAAAAATTGCAATTGTTCATTTAAAAAGGGAAAAAACAGGAAATATAATATACTACATCTATAATCTTCATTTAAATTTGATCGTAAAACAGAAAGTCGGCACTCATGATTAACTTTTCCGGACCATATTTGGCTGTCAATCATTTCAAGGTGTCCCCCCTGTTTACTGCCCTTAGCTGGCTGGGAGAGGCCCCAGCACCCCCTGCAAGCCTTGTGATAAACAGCACAGAAAATGAATAATGAGCACTTGTCAAGCACCATCCCACATGTACTTAACATACTATCATCACACATTTCATCACCTCTCACATCTCACATCTTTGACAATGCCCTTGACATTGATGATGAGAAAGAGGAAATCTCACTTACCTCCCAAGAAGTTTTTGAAAGCAGTCCTCCACATCTGTTTGGGTTGGTGCCACACACAAAAATAGTGCGGCACCAGCTTGGAGTATATTGCCAAAGTCTTGAGATGTATCTCTCAGCTATTGAAGCCATGGGCTTATTCAGTCGGCCCCAGAGGATGATGCTCCACAAGGACCATCCAATGCAACAGATGCTGCCTCAGTGGGCCAGCAGCAAACAGCAATGTGCTGAGGAGGCCACTGTAGCGGTAGCAACTGGCATCACTCAGCATGTCCGGATGGTCTCTGCACAATTTCAAAAACACATAAAAACACAAAAAATAATTTTTCAACTCTCTTCTAAGTTGTACTTAATTCTGCTCCGGTGATATAAACCAGCATTTTTTTTCCATGATAATATCTTTAATACTGAATGTCACACTCAGTCATTATCTCATAGTGATGTATTTTAATAGGAAAATTATATCAGCAGACAGAAGATGTTCAGTATAATAAATCACTGACGTTTATATTATGGAAGAGCCATAAATGATGTCGTTTTACAACACGTCTGCAACTGAGCTGAGTACTTTAATGGGATATTTCCTTTTAAAAGGATTTAGTCATTGATTACAAGTATTTTCCTACTGTTTGTCTTCATTTTTTGCATTAGATCCAAATAACAGGACTTAAAAATTCAATTCACACTGTATCCTTCCTTATATGTGAGCATGTGTAGATAGATGCATATTATGCATAGTATCACGTTTAAAATGTGCTAAGTATAGATCACAATAGTGCTATAAAAATACTTTTGCCATGATTTGTATTATAATAGTATGTTGTGTGTATGTGAGGGCTGAATGTTTACATGGTGACCAAATTCTTACAGTTTTTATTGTTTTCTATGCCTGACTTTTGCAGGAGGCTTAAAGCAGGTATCACTGCCTGTGTATTAAGTAATGCTCAATTTTTTGGTTTACAAACCAGTTTTTTTGAATAATATCTGTACGGCTCATCTTTGCAAGTGTCGCGGGCCAACCTATTTTATACACTGAATAATAGAGCTACTTGAATGGTTTATCAGGTCAATAGCCTCGTAAGGATAAGAGGAGTGAATGTACCATTACAACTAAACATGAAGGGAGTACAAGTTTATGAGATGGAACCATCAATGAGCTTAATATAAGAGCTGATAAAACCTGATTCTCCTTCACGTTGTCTAGGTGATTAATGCCATCGAGCAGGATTACCGTCTGCCGCCTCCTATGGACTGCCCCAGTGCCCTGCATCAGCTCATGCTGGACTGTTGGCAGAAGGACCGCAATGTCCGGCCACGCTTCACAGACATCGTCGGCACCCTGGACAAGATGATCCGTAACCCCACCAGCCTCAAAGCTGTCGCCAATATCCCTGCAGTGTATGTATTAACACCAGAAAAGTCAGGTTACTCATAACTCATAAATATAAAGAATGTTTTTTGTTTATGGTCATGTATTATGTACAACATGGTCCGTATCATCGCTATATATTGCAGGGGTAGGGAACTTATGGCTCGGGAGCCACATGTGGCTCTTTCAAAGGGTACATATATAGCTCTCCACTAACCTGTGAAGTAAAATATGAAAACTATGACACTACTTTTACCATAATTTTAATCATTATTTGGTTTTTTATTAGTCTTTTGCCTATATGATATCTCTGATATTGATTTATAAGCAACAGCATTGTTGGCAAAATAATTCAGAGACTTTTTGTACTTTAAAAGTAGTGAAATCACATAAAAAATCAGATATTTTCATGTATTTTTACCATTAAAATCTGAGAATGGCTCTCAAAAAATAACATTAGAAAATATCAATTGTTTATGGCTTCCTCTGTTAAAAATGTCCCCTGTTATATTGTAATATTTCCATAGTATCACAAACCTTTTTTTTTGCATGTTGTGTTTGTAGGCCTTCTCAGCCACTGTTGGACAGATCCACCCCCGACTTCAACACCTTCAGCTCAGTAGAAGACTGGCTTAGTGCCATCAAAATGAGCCAATACAGAGACAACTTCCTAAACTCAGGCTTCACGTCCTTGCAGCTGGTGGCTCAAATGACCTCAGAGTGAGTTGGACACACGTGCTCATGTTCAAAAGCCATATGGGACTTGAAATGCTCACTCAATTCAAGTGCGTCTATTTTTAGCTCACAACTCCTCCAAGGACTCGACATACTGGAAGAATCTGTCAAAATACATGAAAATAGAAGTCGTCAACATAGTTATATTGGAAAAAAATGTAGAGATACACGAAAAATGCAAAGTACCGTATTTTCACGACTATAAGGCGCACTGCATTATAAGGCGCACCCACAATGAATGACATAATTTCCATATATAAGGCGCACTGTATTATAAGGTGCACTGTATTATAAGGCGCACTGTATTATAAGGCGCACTGTATTATAAGGCGCACTGTATTATAAGGCGCACTGTATTATAAGGCGCACTGTATTATAAGGCGCACTGTATTATAAGGCGCACTGTGTTATAAGGCGCACTGTCTATTTTGGAGAAAATTTAAGACTTTTAAGTGCGCCTTATAGTCATGAAAATACGGTAGAATTTTTTTTTGTTGAAAATATTTCATGTCAAGAGTCTTAAAATGTTCAATTTGGGATTATGTCCATTAATGGGATAATCCTGTAATTGTCAATCAATTAATTGATACACCTCAGTAACATCAACCAAAAGTACTTGGAAATTCCAGTGGATTGACATTTCAATGTTCTTCAATTTGGAAATTATGCATTCAGTTAAAAGTCACAAAATCAAGACATTATTCGTCTGAATTTTCTCTTTCCCATTTTCTGTTAATAGGGATTTACTGCGAATAGGTGTAACCTTAGCCGGCCACCAAAAGAAGATCCTAAATAACATCCAGTCCATGAGGGTACAGATGAGCCAGTCACCCACTGCTATAGCATGACTACAAGGGGCGTCGTACTATGGATCGGGCAGCATTCGGAGGACCACCAACACCACCACAACCACCACCAAGAACAACAAAAATAGCCCACGAATGACCCCCAATCTGTCGGAACACGCCAGGATCGAGACTGTTGTCTTAATCTGATCATCACCAGGAGACCAGGGTCCTAAAATTCCAAATTTGACTAAAATCGAGGAGTTCAGGGTCCACATATAACAAACGCCAATGGAAATTGTTGTGAAAGGACTAGAAAATCCTCAACAGTAAATCGGGATATTCCTTTATGTTGTACCTCTATGTTATCTGGACAATTTTAGAAACAACATCATGTGATCTGTGATTTTTATTGTTTGTTTTATAACACGTGTGCAATGAAGACGCCTTGACGTGGCCATATGTAAGTGGTAGAATACGCAAGTGATTGCTAGTAAGGGTCATTAGGGGGAGAAGAATACAGGGATGTACAGTTGTTTTGCTCAAACAATGTTGAGCATCTTACATTTTTTCCATCTTTGTTTTTAATCGCTGTAGCAAGATGGCTCACTCTTGCTTTTAACACTACCTGTAGAGTCGAGGAGGGGTACTGGACCTTGCCTGTGCCAAGAGTATACACTAAATGTTTATTTCTTGCTAAATATTATTATATCTTTCATAATAGACCTTCATATTGAAGGTGATGCTCATGAATGTTTATGTACAGGACCTTTTCTTGCTTGCATTTTTGGCAAAGACTGCTTAGGCAATGTGTAGCTTCTTCCTGCGATGAACTTGGATCGCTTTTTAAAAAGATGGACTAAGCCCTAAGTTCATCTTGTAAATCCAGAGTCACCTCTGGACTTGACCTTTTACGTGATGGATATGTTAAAAGATAAAGAAAACAACAAGTGAAGTATTGTTGAGATGAAAAAAAAGCATCTTGCTGGGATCATGTTTAAATGTGGGTCTACTCATGCTGCCTATTGCTGGTGAGCACTTATCTTGTACAGTTTCATTCTTTGATTCCTCGTGTTTGTTAGAAATGAAACCATCCACAGAGGAAGGAAGGAAAGAAGTAAGGCGCCTTTTCGCTTTGGCCGGCAGCACATTCATGGTGAGTGTCAAGCGATTCACTGATTCAATTTGATCTTTTAAGACCAACACAATAGTGTTTTCTACATGACTAGCTGGATTCACCCATTGTTTATTTTCAACTCAAAAGCTTTGCTGAGTTCAAATCCAAAACAATGCAACATTACCAACAGTAGCCATTTTTTCTTCTTGTTTACAAACCTAATTGTCACAAAAATTTAGTCACCAATATAATCGTTCACATTAAAAATGTTAACGGCAAATGTCTGGACAAGTAAAGTAAATATAGTAAGTTTGAAAAGCACAGAAGAAAATCAGACCTGAATGTCAGTACTGCGTTTCTTCAGAGCATAAATGTCTGATAGCATTTTGACAGAGTTTATATTTGCATGAGCACAAAGAGGCTTTTAGTGTCATTCATACATAAGAATCATTTCACTTGCCAAAGTGATTTGGCAGTGTCGTGGAATCATCTAACACACTCATCTATGCAATGGATTGACACACTCTAGCGCAGCAGGTTAACATTAAAAATTATCTAGGGTGGAAAATCTTGTCTTAAAGTTGTCTTTGTTCAATGATCAATGCCAGTGACAGAATGACAAGTAAATGAATGAAATGCTCTTTCATTACATGGCACAAGGCCGAGACCGGACGTTTGGTCGCCGGTCAAATGGTGACCGAGAGTCGACTGTCGAAACCAATTCTCAAAATTATATTCATGAGAGAGAGAGTTTAATATCTAAGTACTATTTAATATCTAAGTACTGTTTAATATCCAAGGGCTGTTTAATATTTAAGTACTATTTGATATCCAAGTACGGTTTAATATCTCAATACTGTTTAATATCTATGTAATGTTTAATATCTAGGTGCTGTTGAAACCAGCTCTCAAAATTATATTTATGAGAGAGTTTAATATCTAAATATCTACTGTTTTCAACAGTACTTAGATATTAAACAGTACTTAGATATTAAACAGTACTTAGATATTAAACAGTACTTAGATATTAAACAGTACTTAGATATTAAACAGTACTTAGATATTAAACAGTACTTAGATATTAAACAGTACTTAGATATTAAACAGTACTTGGATATTAAACAGTACTTGGATATTAAACAGTACTTAGATATTAAACTCTCTCTCATGAATATAATTTTGAGAATTGGTTTCAACAGTTAACTCCAGCAACCAAAAGACCGGTGACCAAACGTCCGAGCACCCACAAGGCACAATAAAAAGCTTTTGTCCTACCTGTTTCTACCCCCTTTGGAAATTGAAGCCTTTCACAGGGGTGTTTTCCAATGTTGTTCAAGATTGGCATGAAGACCTGCAGTGGGATTCAATTAGAATGCATTAGCACCTCATCCCGTCTCAGTCTCATCTGTTTGCTTTGTCTGCACGAGGGCCGTGAATGAGTAAATGCTCATTACGCCAACATTTCAATCCTCATTTCATCAATATGTCTCCGTCAGTTTCAAACTGTAAACTTTACTTTGGGTAGGGTTGATAAATGCACAGGTGGGCTAAATAACCAACCCCCTACCTCAATATAAATCCACATGCAATAATCATGAATGACTTGAGGGAAAACACAAGAACAGAGCTCATTAAATTCTTTCACAGTACTGTAAAAGTGTTGGAAAAGAGACCACTCACTTTAAGTTCCTTATTTCACGCTTGTCATTTGTAGGTTAGAGGGGTGGTTCATCTTGATCATGCTCTGAAATGGTCCAATCTCCTTTTTTATCTTCTTTTTCAGACTCCTGAGAGGTTCGATACACTCTTCATATACCACATGCATGGAAAGGACTCTGAAGTCACTGTAAGGGCCAATGGAGGTAGCCAATTAGAAGATGACCCATGATTGCTAGGAAACCAGTCACAACCTCCCACCATTCTATGGTACACAACGGATTTAATGTCCACATTTGTTTATTTGTATGTGTGTGTATGTGAGCCTGATTATGTACAGACATTTATATTGGCAAAAGGTACACAGTATGAGTATGACTGCCCCCCACCCTTTATTCGTCCGTTTCTGTATAGCTCCACACTTGTAAATTGTGACAAAGTACACGTCCAAGAGTTTGTAAGCTGTAACTTTCTGAGAACTGTTGTATTAAAATGCACATAATAAACGCCTTGACAAAACAAGTCCATCACCTAATAGTCTTGACGTGCTTGTATTTTATTAATATCAACCTATGAATCTGTGAATTAGTCAACAAAACATAGGTGGGACTGCTAAAGTCATTTCACAGTAGGTTTGACAACCCAATGTTTTCAGTCTAATGTTTACTTTCACAAAGAACTGACGGATTACGTTTTAAGTCTTTTACAAATAATAATAGAGCCGTCAGTCATAATACAAGTCAGGGAGAAAATATACCACTTAAAATCTGCTAAAAATGCCAATGTGAGAAATTTGTAGAATATAATACAAAAGGTGTAGCCTATCATCATGCTAACTGTGCATTATGAAGGTCTTTAACTACTTTTAATGCATATTTTTACACTTATTCGTGTATATTATATCTTGTGAACCTCAGTTTTCCAGTTGGTGATGTTAAAGTTGTTTCCTGTTAGACTGTAAAGTACGTTCCCAAGTAATGACATGCTCGATGAGGTGTGTCGAAATAGTACGTGGATGTGTCCCAACTCTTCCCACTCAACTAAAACAGTTTTATTGACTTCAAAATGATTGATGACTGCCTACAAACTCAATTGTAGCGGACAGTCGGCTGAGCCAACAACGAGATGACGCCAAGTGGATTTAGAAAAAAAGCCAATGTTCTGTCTTTTTCAATGTTTGATACACAACACTCACTGCCGCACATTGTTAAATCATAAATTGAGAAAATGGGAAAACATGCCCAAAAGATGTAAATCTCCTGCCAAGTCCATTATTTATTGTGCTTAATACGTTATAAAAATATTTAATTACAAAGCTACACCAAAACAACAATGACGAGTAATTGGCTTGTATTTCTACAAGCATATAAAGTCGATTAAATGAAATCTCTATTTTTTTAAGTCTGGAAATTGGACATGTTAATGTCATGTTTCCATGATGAGAGTACTATTTCGAATCCAAGTTTCTGACAGTTTTTTTCCTTCTTATAGTGAGTCCCCTGATGTCTAACACACGTTCCTTATCGCTTCATTCAGTCCTATTTTTTCCAGAATTTTTTATTACTAAAAAATCCCACGTTGCCTGGTCAGGAGATTAGAAAGGTTGCTCTAGAAAAGCAATGTACTTCCCAGATTGTATTTGTACCGCTTGTATCTTCTTACTTAGGGGACTTACTGGGTTAAATATCATGGCAAAGTTGAAGATAAATCACATGAGGTTTCTACAAGGATTCAAACTATAGTTATCATGTCGTCACTGGTATTTTCTGACTCACCTCATACACCCTAACAATCAATTTGGTACTATTATGTTGTTTAGTATCATCTGATTACTGTGTTTATGCACATAACTATAACAACATTTATGAGGAGTGATCTTACCAAAGTAAAAATGCATTATTATTTAAGAAATTTGACTGAATTGAAAATCCAACCTACAAACTACAAGTTTCAATATGAGTCAATCTGACAAGATTATGGAGACATGTGTTAGACTCCAAAAACTACCCTTAAGAATTCTAGCTTGATTTTAAAACATAACTACTTAGTGCTGACTTGAAGTACTGCATTGAAGGGGTTTAATTGCATTTTTTAGACTTCTACTCAAAGCAAAACAAATTTGTTACAATTGATGTGGTGATGTTCTTTACGGCATTCTTCCCTTATTTGTTCTGCTTAACAGGGCATGTTTATCACAGTAATCACAACAATTACAATGAGGAGACTCTGTGTGTGTGTGTGTGTGTGTGTTGTTACCTTGTGTCCTGGCACATCACCTTCACATCCCAGCAAGTTTGAAAAGTGACTTTTCTTCTGCACTTGCCTTAATCAATATTCCTTGAGCAATCACCTGTGTGAAAGGGATTGGTGCACAGCGGGGGGCTCTCCTGCAGAGGGAAAACGTGTTAGTCCAAGAGAAAGCAATGCATTGAGCAGTGTTGAGAAGAGTGTGGGAGTAGAGAACTTAATGTGAATACTGAGCGAGGGACAGTGGGGGAGCATCGTGAACTTCAAGTCACACAACAAAGTATGACATACAGTAGATGTTCCTTAATGTACCAAGGCAAAATTCAAAATTTCTTGCTCTGTATTCGCTTTGTTTAATTGGTGCTCGGACGTTTGGTCGCCGGTCAAATGATGACAGAGTTTACTGTTGAAGCCAGATCTCAAGATTATATTCACGAGAGAGAGTTTAATATCAAAAAGAAAGAGTTTAATATCTAAGTACTGTTTAATATCTAAGTAGTGTGTAATATCCAAGTACTGTTTAATATCTAAGTACTGTTTAATATCTATATAGTGTGTAATATCTAAGTACTATTTAATATCTAAGTACTGTTTAATATCTAAGTGCTGTTTAATATCTAAGTACTGTTTAATATCCAAGTACTGTTTAATATCTAAGTAGTGTGTAATATCGAGGTACTGTTTAATATCTAAGTAATGTTTAATATCTAAGTACTGTTTAATATGCAAGTGCTGTTTAATATCCAAGTACTGTTTAATATCCAAGTACTGTTTAATATGCAAGTGCTGTTTAATATCCAAGTACTGTTTAATATCTAAGTACTGTTTAATATGCAAGTGCTGTTTAATATCCAAGTACTGTTTAATATCTAAATACTGTTGAAACCAGCTCTCAAAATTGCCGATTTCTAAACAATATTGAATCTGTGAATCCATAATCTATCAAGGTTGACTCATTTAGAGGCCGACTGTTGGAAGTAGTGGTAGAAAGGCTAGTAAGTCAAGCACTACTGTAGTAGACATTCGTCCAAGTCATGTGAACGATCAGAACAAGATTTGACCTTCATCTGATTGATGCTGAGATTTAAAAGCTTCATTTTACTTTTATGATGAACTATATCTCATTTTGGTGAATTTATTACCTTGCTCTGATTGAGCGTTTGCATTCTCCTCATTCATTAGTGGAATCACTAATGGACCACATTGAATTCCGAACATTGTTTAATCAAGACGTTACATAGAACATCTCTCAAACAACCAATGACATCTCTACTTTTGTAGAGGGAAAGATATTCAGCTTGAGGTTAAATTAAATCCTCAAATTTAATTATGAAATATATCATTCCAAAAAGCAGTTGTAATATAAGTGTACTAGAGACTGACTCCCTATGGAAAAACATCACCTGAAAATGCAACAGTCGGAAATGAGTCTATTTGTAAAGATTTATAGGAGAAAAAAAAAACCTGAAAATTATGTGTGAAGTGATACCACACAAGAAAATGTATTAAGCCATTACGACATAAAAAAAGAGGAGGATTTACATTAAATAAAGTGTCTACTATTCATGTGGTGGCCTCAGCCTCCCAAGCATTTTTTATTCTAAAGTTTGAGATTGGATTGGGTTATAAGAAGGACATTACACCACACATACACACTCACAAGTACCCCACCCATCCCTGATACCCCCTGCAGAGTATAATCCTGCATAGAACCACTCTCAGCTTTACCCGCCTTCGATTTCTGCAAAAATCAATGAAATATTTTTTCCCACCAAAATGAGGAGGAACAATGGATGAAATCCCCATGTTAAGGTCTTCCTAATTAAGGAGCTCACTACAAACTCCTAAGAAGGAATGAGATTGGCAGATTGATAGAAAGTGAAGGTCAAACACTTTAAGCCATTTTGGCTAGATTTTAATAACTTTATATCATGACCTTGACTGACAAAATAGACAGAACTCTCTTAGATTTTTCCAGTCTTTGCTGCAGAATTACAGTCATGTGGGAATAAACCTCAATAAAATGGTACTGGTCAGATTCTTTTGTCCTGTCCAATGGGAAACAATCAGAGTCGTCTACTCCTTCATAGAACAACTAAAACTAAATTACCATTATTTATATTTTTGTGTTGATTCAGGACAAAACTGAGCAGCCGTGAATACCCCTTTGGAAAAATTAGGTGCAGTTGATATTAGAACCCATTGCCACGTAGGGAAAATCTAGATCCTGTTGACATTGAAATACATCCAATGACCACTCCCTTCTAGCCCATGCAATCTTATTGCCGTTCTCGTAAGATCATGTTACATTGAACAGGACCGCTTGTAAAAATATTTTGTGAACCATTCCCCTTACTTTGTTCCTGATTGGTAGCTTTTCTTCTCCCACTTGTTGCCTAGAACTCAAGTGTGTTTATCACAATGTGAAACCTTCCAAATCAGCAAAAACAAGGACATGGTAGAGCTTAAGATCTGTCTCCTTAATTTAAATAAGATCTACATAGCACTAGAACCTATCTCCTCACCAACACCTACCCCCTATTCCCTTTATCCCCCACATGTGAGCCATTATCAAAAGTGATGAAAGGAAAAGAATAGTACCACATGATAACAGATTCCCTTTTGGAATTCTCCAGCTCATTTTGAAGCTTCTTTTGCTTTCTACTGTCTTCTCTATTTAGCATCTCTACCATCGCCACTGCCCCCAAAAGGCAAGGAAATGCAGCTGCTGTCAACCATGAAGGGCCTCCAGGCTGTTCACTCACTTTCTCAAGTGTGTGGCGCTATAATGAGCCTCCTCCTCCATCTGATATCTCATTTGAAGAGTTCCCCTTATCCGTGGTAGGTAAAGGGGCATGTACAGTGCAGTGCATTTGAAATTAAAAGACACTAGGATAATATGCATACATATATGTATAATCTATGACATAGTAGAACCCAAAGAATAAGGTTGCAATTAAAATAAGCCAGCTACACCAAATGTCCTTACTTAACGTCAAGGGTAAGATCGTCTTATCACTGCACAGAGGTTGGCTTAGTACCTGTGAACACACATCTGTACAGGAATCAGGTTTATGAGGCTTTTTGATCATGCTAGCATGATTTGGCACAAGATCTTAATAGCACAGTAGGAGGAAAGAGAGACCCTTCCTGGACCCTGTCTACAGAGCCTTTTGGCTTTGTGCCCTGTGAGCTTGTCTGAAATGCTTACCATTCTTTTGACTTCCCATTACACCAAGGTTTTACCACCTTACGCCTGAATGTAGGCATCATGACCAGATGAATCATTTCCCCTAGCTTGTCACCAACCTCAAAGATGAGTTTAAGTGCACAGATGATGCAGAAAAATGTGAATATATTGTGGTCTGTATCAAAAAAGGAGGAAAGCCATTGGCTTATCAATTATCAACAACCACGTAGGCCTAGGGAGAACATGCAAATGCACTAAACACTCATCAGTGGAAGAATGTTGAGAGGAAGAAGTTGAGCTTTGAGGATGTGTTTTTGTCGTTAGAATCACTCGATCACTTCTTACATCAACTAATCTCACTTTATCCTGGATCAAGTAAGATCTTGGATGGTACCCTTTGCTCCAGGCCATACTCAAAGGTTGCAGGAACAATCTCACCCAAGGGCGGTACACTAAATATCACAACTGAGTGCCATCTATTCATCGACAAGTTCATTTTATGTAATGCACATGATGCTAACATTCCATCCAGAGTTTTGGAATCATTCCCAGTTTGACAATCTAACAATCACTCTATCTCCAAATCAAAAGTTACGAGTTGGTACCTCTCTCAGAGAGTTTACTGTTAAAGCCAGCTCTCAAAATTATATTCATGAGAGAGAGTTTAATATCTAAGAGAAAGAGTTTAATATCTAAGAGAGTTTAATATCCAAGAGAGGGAGATTAATATCTAAGTACTGTTTAACATCTAACTACTGTTTAACATCTAAGTACTGTTTAATATCTAAGTACTGTTTAATATCTAAGTCTTGTTTAATATCCAAGTACTGTTTAATATCTAAGTACTGTTTAATATCCAAGTACTGTTTAATATCTAAGTACTGTTTAATATCCAAGTACTGTTTAATATCCAAGTACAGTTCAATATCTAAGTACTGTTTAATATTTAAGTACTGTTTAATATCCAAATACTGTTTAATATCTAAGTACATTTGACCGGCGACCAAAAGTCCGGTCATGTAAACGTACACATCAGTGAATGACTTCCAAAAAATAATCTGTTAAAAATGTGCAAGTTCTGTGCATCGGTTGCCAAAAGTCAAAACGTTAATATTAATTAATAGCAGTTGTTTTTAGGCAAAACTTTGATGAACTGATGAAACTCTAAAGTAGACTGTGAAGCAAAGCCTTAATGCAGCTGTGCTCTGTGAGAGCGCTAATGTTGATTCAAGACCTATGAACCCCAGTCATTACCAACACCTGTCATTCAGCAGAGGCCTGGTCTCAAGGGGGAAAGATCCACGACAGCTGAAGGGTGAGTGAGACATGCCTAGCACCCTAACTCTTGAGTCTATATACGCAGTGCTCCCAAACAATCATAACTCAATAGGCGACCTCTGACATAAGACTCAGGGGGGCAAAGAACAGAAATAAGCCTGGCTGCAGTCTGGTCAAGAGAGAAGCCATCTTAACTAAGATACTCTGTCATCTATATTAGAAGTTTTACCTCTGCCAAGGGCATTTTCTTTGTCATTTGTTAGAAAAACTTCAAAAAGTACAATAGAAGGCCACTTGGGTTCTTAATTATGAAGAGGTTCCATTTTAATACATTTGCTGTTTAAATGTGAGGAATCAAAAGCCTATCATCTTTAGGTGATTTAAAGAGTTAGATTTATTTCTAAATGCATTACTCATGTGTGTGCAAAGACTGGGAATGTATTTCTTTTTTTAGCTTGGCTAATGTGAAATATTCCGGCACTGGTATTAGTCACTCAACTACAGTAGATGAAAATGGAAGCTCCATCTGTCAAATCAGTCATTATCCAGTAGAGAACCAAGCTAATGTTACTATTTGATATGGCATTTTTAAAATGTTTGAATATTTACTGATAATAGTTTTGTAAGTCAGTTCAATTCTAAAATCGAGGTTATGTAAGTTCACCTGATGAATCAACAAAATGAAATGGTTAGTATACTGCGTAGTGAAGAAGCGGTTAGTATTTTTTTAAGGCTTACAGACTATATTGGCTCTTCTGCAGAGTCTATTCACACCCACCATGAAATCAAAACATTCCTTATTGGGTTTAGCTTTCTCTGGTGATTGACTGGTGTCGCATTTCTCAGTTTGTCCGGTCTGGAGTGGCAGCCAGGATTAGGCTCCATTTCAACTCGCTCTCCAAATGAGGGATACAAGATGTTTAATGTCACAGGAAATAGGAACTAAAAGGTTTACAAGCTTGGTTTCAGAGTCTGAAATTATAATGACTACATTGTTCAGTGGAGCAGAGGCTCACTCTCGAAAACAGTCAGAATAAAAATGTCCAATCCCGTAGAGACATTTCACACATACAATGCACACTTTGGTGGTTTTAGTCTATGTAAAAGTACCAATAAGTAAGACTGGTTTACATGGGAATGTTAGTTCAATTCTTAAACCAATTCATTGGCGGGGAAAGGCTTCCAATCTTGTGGCTCTAGTTTTTTTCTCCATTATTTTAAGTGATTACTAGTAGACATTCAATCCATTACAAGTTGCAGACTGGAAGCGAATGAACTAGACACCTATCGAGGACTTAGTTGCCGTTTGAAGAGAAGAATTGTGCTCAAATAAGGCGTAGATGGCCAAAAGAAGGTTTATTTTTGAAGCACTAAAGATTTCACAACTTCCCCGAGTGTGTATGTCGTCATTGTTGTTTTTAGTTGGATTCTGCCAGACCGCAACGAAACCACGAGTTGAATTGTGATGTGGAGACAGCAAGAGAAAACAGACCTTTAATTGCCTGTCTGATCACGCATAAGCACTAACTTGCTGAAGTTGTTGCTAATTTCACGTGTTGTTGCAGAATCTTTTGTTTGGCAAGTAGATAAGCTGCAGCTTTGCTGGGTCGGGTCCTCGGAGAATCCAACTGTTGTCAATCTACAACCCATTGACCGCTCTGATAGAAGCCTACACCCCCCCATGTCAGGCCAATTAACACACTTGTCACACTAGGAGTAGGAATTTCTTGTTTTTTCTTTTGAAAGATAACTATTTTGAGTGAAATGCAGTGAAATACTACATCCTAGGTTTGAAAATATTAACATTTTCTACCATTGTTTTGTGTGTCAAGCTAATAATGTGCAGTAGTAGCATAGAAAAGTCTTTTTTACCCCTCTTTTAAGTTTATGCTTCTATTTATGACAACTAAAATTAACTCAGAGAGGGCACATTTTTTGGTATTAAGTTTCTGCAGCAAAAAATACAAATTATTCATAACCTGGTCAAATTTTAAAAGCACCTTTAAGAAATATTTTCGACTATTTTATACAAACAATTAATTTTTCACATTACTTACATAACCTACCTGTTTCACAGCCAGGAAAGATGGATTATAATCCCAGTAGTTTGTTGTATTGACTTTGCATGCTCCACCAGTACGTTTATTGGGCTCCTCTGGTTTCTTCACACTTCCGAAAAATCCAGCATCTATTCAATGAGAAAATGAGATGGTTATCCATAGTATAATCTGATAATTGTGGTGCTAATAAGAAGGAATTCTGTTAAATGAAAATGTCACTTGATACATAGCAGCTGCATCAAATTGCTTCCCAAATCACCCAGTCTCAAAAAAACAAAAAATGATGGTATTGTCAATTACTGGGAGATGAGATCATAAAAAGCCACACATCAGTGTAACTTCTAGATCAGGGGTGGGCAAACTACGGCCCACGGGCCACATACGGCCCGCTAGGCTTTTTAATCCGGTCCGCTGGCGTTGTCCAAATAGTTTTACAGCCCCTCTATCTTTTTATAAATGACATTTTAATATTTCTTAATACATTCCTTTTTACTTTACTTGTACTTTATACTTTTTACTTGAATGATGAGTGAGTATATTAATACTTTAGTCCTTTTTTTCTATTTATGTTTCGTATATACTGTTAACGGATGCACTTTTTTATTTGTATCATATCTTGTGCTGACCCGACTCATCTGTCCAATTTTAAAAGTCAATGTAGAGAAGAATCTATATATTCTTAATCCTGCATTTGATTTGCAATCCCATTCCTCCAATTTAACCCAAAAGTTTAGAAATGTTAAACTTTCAAACCTTCTGTGTAACATCGCCTAGTTTCCCAACCCCCCGTTTCGCCCTACAATTTATTCAACTGTGACATTTTGTGTTGGTCTCCCTGCTGTAGCAGGTGGTCAAGGCCATGTGAAATGTCCAGAGAAAAAGGCATTGCAATACTCTCAACAGTCAAGACCAAAAAATGCCCTGCTCTTGGCTCTCTCCCCTGAGAATATTACTTTGTGTCCTCAGTACTTGCTGTGGCTATTCGGCTGAAAACTCCACGGTAATGATAAGCAGAACTGTCATCTGGGGAATGATTCACACCGTAGCTATTGCTGCAGGCAAGTCAAGTATCTGTATGGAACCCGTGATGAGTTCATAAATGATATTTTACACTGTATAAAATGTGTACTGTGTCATTTTTTTAACAGTCTGACATTTCCTTTCCATATCTAAATTAAATAGTGCTTTATTTTGCCATAAAACAGCCTCAATAAACTATACATCTTGTTTTTCTGATTAAATGAAATACATATTTTTAATTGCATGTAGTCTATAATATATATCAAATACTACTAAAATCATTAATAAAAAAAAAAACGTTATACAACGAGGTTCTAAATAGTTAGTTTTAAGACCATGTATTGTAAAGTAAGACTTTTATTTGGTGAAAAAAACATGACCATGAATATTAAGCTTTTTTTTTGTTCGAAATAGACACCATGTATAGTAAGGCTGGTAAATATTTAATAAAAATTATCATGTATAGTATAAATTGGAAGTATAAACCATATTCCCTGCTAACTCTTATTATGAAGTTAATAAGGTGCCTTGTTACATATACTGTACATAAAAAGCAAGCCAAAATTTGAATGGCTATGGCTATTAATCATACTTCAAATACTTTTATGTCATGGTGAGACAGGACCCGTCAGCATACAAAGATAGAAAACAATAAAAATGTTATCCTCCACACACAACCCTGACAGCTATTGAGCTGTCATTATATGGTGATAAAGTCATTTCCACGCCTAACTTGAAAGCCTATTATTACAAAAGTGAACAACGGGGAAATGCCAATCAATTTGGGTATTATTGCCTCAGAGTCTTACTCCAAGTTTTCTTGCATATCTCAGTTGATGCATAGAATTATGACAATGTTACCTGTGGGAGGATTTCAACAAAACTTAAAATGTGGTGGTGTCTGGTAGTAAATTCTCCTTAAAGTCACCTTTCTGCCGACCGATAAAATGATATATAGTGGCTATTTTAAGTACAATTCAATGTTTTTTTTTTTATTCTTCGCAAGGTGCAAGAAAGATATATAACCATCCATCCATTTTCACAATCTAGGCTAACGGTGATACAGCCAATCCCAGCTGACCTATGGCTAATGGAAAACAATTCACACTCAATAAGTGGGAAATGAACCCAGGCTACCTATTTTAAACTCATGTGAATTTACCACTACAACTTCAGCGGATTGATTTTTTTACTATATATTATTTATGCTTTGTTGATCAGAGGTTATCATAAAATTAGCAACGAAATATTTGTGTAAATTGGAACAATAAAGGATTTTCAATTTTAGCATAAAGGGAGCAAGCAGTAATATTAAAACATAAGCCTTTTTTAACATAACAATACTCTTAAGTAAAAGTGCACAGTAACATTAATGGTTTATTATTGGATTATTGCAGGTTTTGGGAGACCTTGACTCTGACTGTAAGGGTACATTTCTCTTCTGTATTATTGTGGTGCTTCATTTTCTCCATTTTTTATAAGTGATTAGACTTTCTGGGTCAGAGGTCACAGAACACAAAGAGAGAACAAAACCGTGACCGGACGTTTGGTCGCCGGTCAAATGTACTTAGATATTAAACTCTCTCTCATGAATATAATTTTGAGAGCTGGTTTCAACAGTAAACTCTCTGTCACCATTTGACAGGCGACCAAAAGGGACCAAAAGACCTGGCGACCAAAAGACCTGGCGACCAAACGTCCGAGCACCCGAACAATACTACTGCAGTTCCACATAAGACTTTACATTCTTTCATGCCAATCATTAGCTGCCATAACTGCTGCTCAGGACTACCTAGTGGACTCCCACATACAAAAAAATACTAATTTACATAATGGAGAGTTGAAATCTATATAATAATTTAAATCAGCCAGGCCCAACCTTTGCAATGTGCTCAAAACAAAATGTACTTTTCAGCCACAATGACTTTAGATTCCAATTTCCAGCGACAGTAAGCCATAAAGAGAACAATAAAATACTCCAGTAATTGGTATATTATAGTTGTATTAATTGCATGGATGCTGCAAAACTCCAATTACGTCAATTTGTCAGGGTTTCTCCCAGTGGGCTGATAGTCAGCTCCTCTCAAACCCAACTTGTGTTCGTTCACCGAGTTAAAGAGGAGCTGTTTCATCCCTATCATTTGCTTGAAAGATGCATCAGTCAAAGCCTATCGCCAGCGCCTGACTGGCATCGAAAGGGATGGGCTGCTGTTTCCATGACAACCACATCAAAAGTGAAACCCCCTCAACTTAAGCTTTTTTCCCCATTATTTTTATCTTTTGTTTCTTCTTTTTTTTGTTCCGCCTTCGAGGAACATTCTGATATGCTAATCTAAGAGTGGCACTGCTGGATAAAGGGTGCAGTAGGAGATGTTCACCTCAAGAGAAGGCAGATGAAATTATGGAAACTGCCAAGCAACAGCAATCTCGATTGGAAAAAAAAACGACTTTGTGCAGAAATCCAATTTAAGGTACTCGCCTTATATATCTTATATACTCAGGCTTAATCTGGGATGCATAACACAGTACATTTGCAGTAAGTCTCACTCCCTCATTAAGGCAATTTAGTGCATGAACAATATGTATCACAATGCATTATGCAGTAAGATTTAAAAGCAGTTTCAAACTCAGATTAAGATTAAAACAAGTGTTAGAGTTTTGAAACCAGCCATTTTACAAAAAAAGGCCAAAACTGACTAACTCCAAAAATACATTTTTGAGGAATATTTGCATTTTAGGAAGAATCCTGAAGCCATATTCTGCCATCCTGACAATCGTTCTAAACCTGTGCAAAACTGCGTTTTGAGCAAATATAAATAAAGGGATGAGAGTCCAGGAATGATTGGCATGGTGGCATTTATCTATGGATTTGGTTATGGGATGACATTCTATTATAAATCACCCCTATATTTAAGTAAGACACACAGTAATTTGTTTGATTTTACAACTGTAGATAGACATCTCATACACAGTTTTGCTTGTGGCTCATAAGTAATCTCTCATGACATTTACATTTCAGGCAAGAATCCATTTTTGGTTAATACTCAACTAATAGGGCAGGAAACTCGGTTTGTATGGCTAGAAAAATAACGTGGGGTTGCGAGACCGGACATTTGGTCGCCGGTCAAATGTACTTAGATATTAAACAGTACTTAGATATTAAACAGTACTTAGATATTAAACAGTACTTAGATATTAAACAGTACTTAGATATTAAACAGTACTTATATATTGAACTTTCTCTCTTAGATATTGAACTCTCTCTCATGAATATAATGTTGAGAGCTGGCTTCAACAGTAAACTCTTTGTCACTATTTGACCGGCGACCAAAAGGGATCAAAAGACCGGCGACCAAAAGACCGGCGACCAAAAGACTGGCGACCAAAACGGACCAAAAGACCGGCGACCAAAACACCGGCGACCAAAAGACCGGCGACCAAAAGACCGGCGACCAAAAGACCGGCGACCAAAAGACCGGCGACCAAACACCGTCGGAGCACCGTATGGTTGTTCTGCCTGACAAGGCAGGACGTCAAACGCCACCAATGGAGGCTAGTAAGTTAACGTTCTTCTCCAGAGGGTTTAAATGTGCCGCATGCACAAAATGGCTGCTCACATTTTAAGTGCATGCTGACTCTGTTATATAGCTGAATGTGAAACATGGGTGGAATGGAGCTATTGTGTCATGCTCCTGTTAGTGGCACATTAAAAAGGGGTGCACAGTGGGAACAAGGCTAAGCTGATGAGGACTGATGCAGGGCACAGTCAGTGGAAAAGCACAGTAACACAGCAGGAAGGTGACTTCCAACAGGACTTGCACAAAGAATGGAGGCTTACTACACAGTATACACCTGTGTGAGATTAACCCTCAGAGATCTCTATCTTCCAATGTTTTCTTACCTCTATTTTTCATTTCCTATGGAAAATCGACCACAAAATACTGAGTTTAACCCTGATGTGCAACATAGCATAGTTTTGTTGTTGTTTTTTCCGTTTGTTTAGCGCTTATGTTTCATGATTGTAAAAAATGTGTTGTTTTATGTAAATGTATCTATATTTAGGTAGTCAGAGATGGAAGAGTAATAATTGATGGAGATTAGACTCAAGCAAAATGTCATTGCTGTCATAGTTATTTAGTATGCACAATAACCAACTCTCAAATGATTATTTTTTGGGTGAGAATCCATGAATTGTCATATTTAAACTATAAAATTAGGATTGAATTTTGCCAGCAATTCTAGATCAGGATTTTGTTGTTTTTTATACTTGGATCAAAATTGATTTTGTTCAATCTTATTTGTTTTACAGCTTCTCTATCTTTTTTTATTTTTAAGGCGAGTTGTACTATTAACGGATGTACTTTTTTATATGTATCGTATCTTGTGCTGACCCGGCCTATCTGTTAAATTTTTAAAGTCAATATAGCCCCCAGACTGAAAAGTTTGCCCACCCCTGGGTTAAATAAAGTTAAAGGTTGATAACGTTTAAGTTAATTACGGTCCCTATATAGTTGTACAGATCTGAGTCTTGCAAATTGGAGAGAATAGTAAGAGATAAATAGAACTCAGCTATGATCAACAGCCAAAATCAATAGTGACTGTGAAAATAAAGTCTAAGACTGACTTCATCCAAGAAAAGCAATCAAGTTGGGCATGCTAGTCACACATGTTCCAAGGATTTTAAATGAGTATAATCAATGCAGCCTGAAGATGAATAGGAGGACTTTTGCAAAGAATGGCCTGTGTATTTTCTGTTTCTAATCCATAAAAAAAGAATATAATATAATACTTTGAGAACCAAGAGGTACACAAGCTTCCACGAGCATTCAAAAGCATTTTGAAAGATGTATTACATATAAAAAAATACATTTTTACACTGACAACTAAACTTAAATAACAAAACTTCATAAATAAAGGTTTTTAGATTAACACAAAACATTTTAAAAGAGTATAAAGTTATTTTTTTTCCCTCAGGGAACACTCTATCCTAATGATCACTAATTGATGGATTAAATTAACATTTATCAACAGTCCCATTTGCTAGCTGGTAATGATTAATGAACCAAATTAATGCTTAGTTCTTTGTGTAATTACACCTTATTGGAATTGCTTAAATATTTAACTTCGACTATCACATTCACCTCGAATTCGATTGTGAGGGTCTCTTGGGGGGGAAAACTACTCCAAAAATAAGGTTTTTACTGTAACGTTATTCAATAATGTGCTTTAAGGACTTTTAACCGATATCACAAAGACAAGCAAATTCAAGCCAGGGGTCGAGAACCTTTTTGACGAAAAGAGCCATAAACAATTCATATTTTCTAATGTTATTCCTTAAGAGCATACTCCGAATTTAAAAGGCAAAATACATGTAAATGGTTGTCTTTTATTTTAGTAATTTCCCTACTTTTAAAGTGTAAAAAAATGAATACTTTTGACAACATTCTTATGCAGTTGCTAATCAATGAGAGGATGCATTCTAGCAGTCTAATGCAAAAAAAAAAGAAGATTAAAGCAGTTCTAGATGTAATATATCAGTTCTGTCATCAGTGGGTTCCATATTTTAGTTCACAGGTTAGCGAAGAGCCAGATGCACCCATCGAAAGAGCCATATGTGGCTCTCGAGCCATAGGTTCCCTACCAACCACTGCTCCCTAGAGAAGGGGAGTTTGATTTTAGTAATTTTGGCCTGTACCCATGCTATGGAAAGTGGATTTTTGAATCATGTCTGTCTAGTCTGCACCTTTTAAGACATAATTAAGTTACAGATATTAAAAATATGACAAAAAAAAATCTTAACATGAGAATTATCAGAATTAAGGCACACTGTATTAGTCGCCTGTCAGTCATAAGGCAAATAAAAAAGCAAAAATGCAGTCTTTTGATTTTTCTTTCTGCCAAATCGGAGGCACATTTAAAATAATGAAGTATGTTAACACACTGGCAAAATGCATACATGTGTTTGTGTATTTATTTATTAATTTCTCCCCTAGAATCAACCCTTCATGTAAGTTATTTCCAATCCCATTTTCCAAGATGCAATAGACTCCCTTAATTTATTCATTTGCATACAAAAAGCTCTTTGCAACACAAGTTATTAAACATAATGAAAAGATGATGAAGAGGAGATATGCAATTCCACCTTAATATGTGACTTTTATCCACAGCAAGGACGAAAGAATAGTGGTTTATTTAGACACTTAAATGATAAACTACATTAAAACCACCAGCAGTGACAATGACTAAGATTAAAAAAAATCTAAAACATCTGTCAACAAAATACACATACAAAGTATATAAATTACCTCAAGAGATTTTTACTACAGTCTCTGTTATACAGCTATGTGTTCATGTGTTTTTATTTTAGTGACACAGTAAAAAAATACTTTACGTATTTTTGTGAGGTTGGGTGTAATTTCCAAAAGTCAACAAAGAGAGAAAGTTAACGCTTTGGTAATCGCCAAACTACATACATATGAATAAAATCCAAATCCAAAATGAAAATGACTTTTAACTGCTATTCATAATATTCTGAGTTTATTTATATTCAACTCAGCATCTTTTACTTTCAGGGAAATGTCCTCGTGTTTAATATTCGACCTTGTCTCGCATTCACAGAAGCAGACCAGATGGGAACTTGCAGCTTTAAGATAGCGCATATGTGTGTAAGTAAAATAAGCCATTTGGCCTTGACTAAACTCCCCAAAGATGATAAACCTCCAGAGAAAGACAAAAGATGCACTGGCTGTATATACTCAAATTAATTAGGTAGTGTAGATGGTTGCCACTGCACTTTTGTGAGTGTCTTTTTAAAAAAAAATTCTGACCCTTCTGGCAGAGTAGAATAACATAACAGAGAAATTTGCATTCAGGGACTCACCCGGTCATAAGTACACATTAGAATATTACAAAAGGACAGATCCAAACACTCCATCGAGTCAGAAGAGAATAAGCTAGCATACTCCATGACTGTCATCCTTTATTTATTGTCAACAGAGAAAGTGTTTGCTGTGATCTCAGTTGTCATAGTATTATTTACACAGCTAATATTTTACTATGCTGAATACTTGACAGAATTTATTCTATTTTTTTATATATATAGATACTAGATTAGCACATTTGTTTGGCATCTGCTGTATTTTCACGACTGTAAGGCACACTTAAGTCTTAAATTTTCTCCAAAATAGACAGTGCGCCTTATAATCCAGTGCGCCTTATATATGGAAAAAAACGCAAAAAATGAAAAACCATCACTGTCGGATACTAAAAAAACACAAACGCCTGAACTGAAACAATACTGTTAAATATGCAGATGCCATCTTAGTTTACAAAATCTTCCATCATATAGCTCCTCCCCCACTGCAAGATTTTATACAAAAAATCCAAAACATCAACTAGGGCTGGCTCTAGAGGTGACTGTAAAGTAGTGAGTGCTTCATACCTGGAAGTCAATAACAATTACCGTATTTTCACGACTATAAGGCACACTTAAAAGTTTTAAATTTTCTCCAAAATAGACAGTGCGCCTTATAATGCAGTGCGCCTTATATATGGAAAAAATGTCATTCATTGAGGGTGCGCCTTATAGTCATGAAAATACGGTACTTGACATTTTACGACCACCCAAAGGAGAGATCTGAGTGCCACAACCTTGACAACATTTCAAATGTAAACAAAAACCCGTAAAATCAGTGCCAAAACCTCCAAAAAACACCTGTCACCAAGCTTTTTAGACTCAGCAATCATTCTGTTTTGCGATGAGACAGCAATCTTTAGGAAATAGTACAGGTGGCATCTCTTTTCTGGACAGTTTTAGCTCATATTTCGGGTTTGCCATGAATAAATAATATATAGCTTTTATGACAGTGACAGCATAGAGTCCAATAGAATGGAAAGCCTATATACATGCTTGTGTTAAGTGTTATTCTGTGTGTATTTGTGTGTTTATGTCTGTGTGTTTGCAGTATTTCGATGGATGCAGCTGGACTGTATGTATTATTGATGTGCTGTTAGCACTCCTAGGGAGTTGCAGTCTCATCACAGTTTGCCAAGGGATTAAGAGACTCAAAAAAGCAAACTAGGGAAATGGCAGAAAGGCACGGAGCGTATCCCTGATTCAAATCCTCTGCTGCCTTCTCTCAGGAATGAGTCTTCAATTTAATGGAAAAATACACATTGCACAAGATTGAAATGCAAGAACAACGCGGAAGAATTATTGAACGGTTTGATGCAGCGATGCGGTTTACAAATGAAACATATTTGTAATGACATTCCACATGATTACACTGTTGGCATGGGGGTAAGATGGTTTAGCAATAATGTTTTGGAGGTACATATCTTGCCTTTCCTTTTCATTGACTCTCCTACTCTTTCTGATGAAGACTATTCATACAAAAAAAATGAACTCCAAGGTGGTGTGTCTCCGAAGGACAGGCTTCAATCGTGAAAATGTGTATTGAGCTTGACAGCATCACAGGCAAAGACAATAAAGATAAAAGAAGAAATATCTTTGGTTTGTGGTTAATATATTATGCAAAGAACAACCAAGTGATCGAATTGGCCATCCATACAATCTTTGCCATCTCTCCAATTTTGATCCAAGGTTTTCTATACAAACAACGCATTGATTTTTAGCTTGCCTTACTATTCGCCGCTTTATTCTCACGTTTCTTGACTAGGCCGTGACTTAAAATATGAACTAAATAACAAAATTAGTTATTACTGGTTCATTCGATTGTTGTTTTTAGCAATAAATGACAATAACCTTATTTTCTGGATTTGGTAGATCACTGCACAACTGACACATTTTTACACCCAAGGACAATTTCTAGACTTCAATGACCCTAACACAGATATGGGCAAACTACGGCCCGCGGGCCACATCCGGCCCACGAGGCGTTTTAATCCGGCCCACTAACGTTGTCCAAATGTACCCCCCCCCCTGCCCTCAAGATGGCGCTGTCACGCAGAAGCCACTAGCAGTAGCTCTGTTCACTATTATGTTTTTCGTGTTTTAAAGCCCCTCTATCTATTTTTAAATTATATTTAAATATTTCTTAATACCTTCTTTTTACTTTACTTTGTACTTTATACTTTTTACTTGATTAGTGATGAGTATATTAATAATTTACTCCCTTTTTCTGTTTATGTTTCATATGTACTGTTAACGGATGCACTTTTTTATATGTATCGTATCTTCTGCTGACCCGGCCCATCTGTCAAATTTTTAAAGTCAATATGGCCCCCTGATCGAAAAGTTTTCCCACCCCTGCTCTAACAAATTCTATAGAATGTGCAAGGACACCCACAAAGGCTTGGGGAGAACATGGTAACAGGAAGAGTACTCTAAAAAGTATGAAATGGACAAAACATGCAAAAAAAATAGGTATCAACAAAAGAAAATCACTACACGAAGTTAATATAGATGGAAACTGAGATGACAATAGCAATTCTAATCCCATTATTCATTATACTTATTGATCAAGCTCCCTATCAATTCTTCATTACTCCAAAACAGAGTCACTTCCTTTATGTCAGTCATGTTTGGTTGAGATAATTAACGTACTGGAACATGTTCAGAAAGCAGACGAGAGAAAAGCACCCTGATAGTGACCTTGAGGCAGGATTTGATGTTAAGTGGCTACAAATACGAATCTGATTCTTCTAAAGGATTCACATTTTTCCCTTGGTATTAAGTGGTATTAAGGACTAAAGCATCTGTTCTTCATTGCCTTCATCTTCTACAGACACGTGCGAACACACAAAGAGGCCAAAAAACAGTTTTTTTTTATACAGGGCCATTTGAAAATACACCACAGGGGTACTTCAACACAGCAGGAGAAATACATTGTGTGTGGGGGCACCTTCAGAGTTGACGTTACCAAAAAAAAAAGAAGGGAGCTCCCTGCCTCCTACCATGCTTGACCCCAAGTGTGCTGGGAAAACGTTAAGAAAAAAAGAACGATAGATAGTAGGATTGAGTCTTGGGAATCCAGCCTGAACCCACATTAAAGACTGACGAGGCCAGGACGCATCAGCCTTGAAGATCAAACAAAGCAAAGATGCAAGCTGTGAACTCAAGAGTCTCCTTTTTTGATTTATTTTTTGTGCCAAGTTTGTGTTTAAATATTGACTTCCCAGCCATCGTAAGTCAACATTGTCAACTCAGCAAAAAAACACACTTATGTTAACCTACCGTATTTTCACGACTATAAGGCGCACCACCGCATTATAAGGCACACCTTCAATGAAAGACATTTTTTTACATATATAAGGCGCACTGTATTATAAGGTGCACTGTCTATTTTGGAGAAAATTTAACACTTTTAAGTGCGCCTTATAGTCGTGAAAATACGTTAATTGCTATTGACTTCCAGGTATGAAGCACTCACTACTTTACAGTCACCTCTAGAGCCAGCCATTGTTGATGTTTTGGATTTTTTTGTGTAAAATCTTGCAGTGGGGGAGGAGCTATATGATGGAAGATTTTGTAAACTAAGATGGCACCTGCATATTTAACAGTAATGTTTCAGTTCAGGCGTTTGTGTTTTTTTAATATCCAACAGGTGTTTTTTCGTTTTCTGTTTTTTTCCATATATAAGGCGCACTGGATTATAAGGCGCACTGTCTATTTTGGAGAAAATTTAAGACTTTTAAGTGTGCCTTATAGTCGTGAAAATACGGTAATTTGTTTTTAATCGCATCAGGTTTTAGTTGCCCTACAAAGATACTACAAATAGTAAATATGATCAACAATCCTTATGCGCTGTAGGTAACTGATGACTTCATAACTGCAAACTGCTGCACTTTAATCCATCAAACGAAAAAAAAAAGACTATGCCAAAGCCTGATAGTTCTAAACTAAAGACACAATTTCTTTGTTCCTCTGCCTGACAGGTAACATGGGTTTTCTCACAGTTGGGGGTCTTAGAAGCCCATATCCCTGGTCACTGTAATCCTAATATAATGTTCCGTGTGCCATTAAAGCCTGCTGGACTATAAAGCAAATCATATTAAGTAGCAAAGCCGTTTAGACACGTGACGTCTTTCACAGCAAGTGTCCACAGCATGTGTTCAGCCTAGAATGTCATTTCTTATGAAAAAAGAATGTGAAATGACAGCCAGATAGATGTCAGGTCAGAAAATGAAGCAGCGCTCTAAGTAGCTCTCAGCTTTGGTAGAAGACCAAGACAAATGGCAAAAGAAATGGTAAAGTCATATGTGATTATGTATATACAATGTCACGAGGTTAACACATAAAAGTATTTGTCGATTAACCAGTATCATGAAGTACTTTAATGTAGATTCCAATACAATCTGACATTTTAAGGTGTAAAAATGATGAAATATATGATTACGGTCTTCATGCATTAAACTGAAAATGTGCAATACTTGGATCGCAGTAGTAAATATAGTTTTAATCTTTCAAACTTCATATTTATAATGTGTGGTGACGAGTATCATTAAGTACTTTACTCTAGATTCCAATACAATAACATTTGAGGGTGTAAAAATGATGAAACATGATTACGATCTTCATAGAGCAAACTAAAAATGTGAAATACTTGGATTACAATAGTATATATTGTTATAATTTTTCAAACTTCATATAAAAATGGATGGTGACCAGTTTCATTAAGTACTTTAACATAGATTCCAGTACAATCTGGCATTTTAGGGCGTAAAAATTATGAAATATATGATTACGATCTTCATGCATCAAACTGAAAATGTAAAATACTTGAATCACAATAGTATATATAGTTATAATTTTTCAAACTTCATATTAAAAATGCGTGGTGACCAGTATTATGAAGTACTTTACTGTAAATTCCAATACAATGATATTTTAGGGTGTAAAAACTATGAAATATACGATTATGGTCTTCACTGATCAAACTGAAACTATGAAATACTTGGATCGCAGTAGTAAATATAGTTTAAATTTCATATATAGAAGTTTCATATTAAAATGGGGTTACCTATCCATAGTATAACCTGCATCTATCCCAATGTCAACTGAATGAAAGGCTTTTACGTCAAAATACGTGCCTAAAAATCAGAGCAAGCTGACAGTTAAGCCATAGCAAAGCATATCAGCTCCTTGCAGTATTATGCATAATAAGTACCTTATTATTTTTTGGTCTGTGTTTGTTAGTCTTTGCTTAAAGAAAACCTGAGAGTGGACCAGACCTTGGTGACCTCTGTCCATGGTGTATGCTCCTTTCTACAGCTGCATCAGTTTAACCTTGTCAGTAGCATGCCCTTATTCCCAACACTGCTTATTCCATACCTTTGTGGTGTATGCAGATGGAAAATGTTAAGCAAACTCAGCCGGGCATAACTAATAATTCTTGCATATTGCTTCTTGATTTTGATCGAGAGCTGGGGTGACTTCAGATGATTAATATGTGCATAAATATTGTTGTCCCCAAATGCTGCTACTGTCCGTTTTTATCAGGAATGTTCAAGAAAGAGCAGAAATACAACCAAAAATGGCCTTTCCACTAAGGATAATTCTGTTAAAGTGCATTTATTTATGTGGTTTTGATGATGTTTCTCTGCTTTAATTATTGATTTTATTTTTTAAGAGTACTTTTGGCAAACTATTGCTGTCAATTTTCTTTTATAAAGACAAAAAGTGTCATTAGTCGATGTTTTCTTTTCGATTGACATAGCAAAAAGAGCAGCATTAGGACAGAGAAGCTCTACTTTCAATGTCATGCACATCAAAAAACCCATCGAAATTCACAGAGAGATTTCAAAAGCTTAAATAGTAAATGACTCTGCACTTTTTTTTTAACATGTCATAAAGAACAATGCTTGCAAAGTCACACTTTCCAATTATTAAACTGTGCAGCCAATTTGAAAGGGTTTATCCTTCCACCAGTGTGCATTTAATTACGCCTAGCTTGACCCATTTATGTTTTAGGCATTAAAAATAATATTACTATATACTTTTTTCTATACTAGATGTTTACAAAATTACCAAACAAGGGTACTAATTTACTACATTTATTCCGTTAGTTCCACAACATAACTTTTTGGACGAATTGCACTTTTCAGTGTTTTCAATGCCCTTTGCTTTATATTTTTACTATCTGATTTAGTTAAAAAAAATACAATTTACACTGAGATATTAATATTACATAATGTAAGTTACTATTTATAATAGGATTTGGATTGTTAGAGAACTTTGTGTTACATGACTTCTCTCCATATACCCCCACAAAGAAGCAATTAGTCTATATATAACATAGCAAAAATGTGAATTTAACTAACGTCCATCTTATTTAAGACCCGAGCAAAAAAGCACTTTGGAAAAAAGACGGGTGGCACACTAGAATGACGGTATATGAATGCAAATTTCAGTTCATAGAAATCTCTCAGGCCTGTTTGGTTTGTATGCGTTTATAGCTTTAGAGAGCAATGAAAGGTCTCCTATGTGACTAGCATAGTATTTCGGATAGCATTGGCAAATCTATTCTGGAATAGTTTCCTCGCATCATGTTGTGAACTTTAGATAGTCAAGCTGTTCACAAACAAACTGGTTGCTTGTCAAATCTGTAAAGACAAAGTATGGAACTCTGGAGGAAGCTAATTAGGTTTAAGATGAGCTGGAATTAAAATTATTTTATGAGAAAAAAATGCTTTTCTCTAGAATCTAGATGCTGTGTTATTGTGACGTGCTTGATGAAACAATCAGCCATTTGCTTGATTGCACTTGAGGTTAGATGGCTCAAATGTTAATTTGAAACCCTGATTAACTTTTGATTTGTTTAATATTGAACTTAGTTGAAATAGTTTTTTTAGGGCTAATGACATAAATGAATATACATAAGGCTTTTCGTGAAGTACTCTTTATAATACCAAATTTAAGATTTTCGTTATAATTGCAATACAATGATTCGATCACTATGAGATTGTTGTCGTGACCGGACTTTTGGTCGCCGGTGTTTTGGTCCCCTTTGGGTTGCTGGTCAAATGGTGACAGAGAGTTTACTGTTGAAACCAGCTCTCAAAATTATATTCATTAGAGAGTTTAATATCTAAGAGAGAAGTTAAATATCTAAGTACGGTTTAATATCTATGTACTGTTTATTATCCAAGTACTGTTTGATATCTCAGTACTGTTTAATATCCAAGTACTGTTTAATATCCAAGTACTGTTTAATATGTAAGTACTGTTTAATATGTAAGTACTGTTTAATATATAAGTACTGTTTAATATCTAATTTACTGTTTAATATCTAAGTACTGTTTAATATCTAAGTACTGTTTAATATCCAAGTATTGTTTAATATCTAAGTACTGTTTAATATCTAAGTACTGTTTAATATCTAAGTACTGTTTAATATCTAAGTACTGTTTAATATCTAAGTACTGTTCAATATCTAAGTACTGTTTAATATCTAAGTACTGTTTAATATCTAAGTACTGTTTCATATCTAAGTACTGTTTAATATCTAAGTACTGTTTAATATCTAAGTACTGTTTAATATCTAAGTACTGTTTAATATCTAAGTACTGTTGGAACCAGCTCTAAAAAGTATATTCATGAGAGAGTTTAATATCTAATATTATATATATCTTGATATTAAACATTACTTAGATATTAAACTCTCTCTCATGAATATAATTTTTGAGAGCTGGTTCCAACAGTAAACTCTCTGTCACCATTTGACTGGCGACCAAAAGACTGGCGACCAAAAGTCCGATCACCGATTGTTCTATATAGACAAAGTTGACTTCACGAGTTAGCTTACTATGCATTAAAATGAAAGTTTCAGAAGTGAACGCTGACTTTTGATCCGACCACCCAAGAGGTAGTTTGACCCATGAATGTGAATGGATGGAGTATGAAGATGAATAGGCGTGTCTGTTTGTGTTGCGCTAAAGTTAAGTGAGATGAAGTGAGGCGAGTAGGATGATGTAAATTGCCGAACGTGGAATTTGCAGTTGGCTAATGAGCAAACCAAGAGGCACATTAGTTATGTATTTCCTGCATTTGTTTCGTTAAGAGAAGGGCAGGGCAATTAGCGTTGAGGAGGTGACATCTCTAAGCACCCTCGTGTTCAACTGCGAGGCAGCACAAGAGCCCCTGAGTGAAATGCTAAACAACCTGTATGGCCATTTTGTGTGGAGGATTGGAAATAACGTCATGTATGTGACCCCATGTGACATCTATTAAGCAGCTTGGCAAAATGCAGCTGTGTAATGATATAGAGAGAAAAACATGGCAAATACTTCTTAAAATAGGTGGCTCACAACTATTTGATTCTTGGAGGCATGGATTCTTTTAACGAGTTTCAAGTGTGGTACATCATTTTGACTTGTTACATATTTTGTAAATTCTGAAATTCTAAACTAACGTATATTTTAAATACAATACGATACTGTAATAAGAAAATTACTTTAAGTAGCTGCAAACTGAAATAATTGCAAATATCTTTCATAGCAGAATCATGTAAGGATGAGAATCAGTTAATAATATACCATAAATTCAGAATGACAATTGAATAAACAACAAATTTATGTTAAGAATATAACCCCAACCTCACAAAATTAAACATCAATAAAGTTTTCTCTCTATCTCCCTCTCAAAGAGTTTTTCAAGCAAATTCAATCAAAATAAGGCTAAAACTGTATCTTGCACAAATCACCACTACATAACGGATGCCTTTTAATGTACGTCCCCATTAAATTATTGATATAAGTGCAAACACAAAGTGCACATCCAACATTTTTAATCAATACTACCTATAAATTGATAACACAGCCAGCCATTTACACAAAGAGAAAGAAACCAGATCACAATAAAAGCCATTGCTTTCATTAAAATGAAAGGTGACAAGCATTAGACTTGTTTAAAATATTAGCTTTTTTTCAGATGGCACAGGCCCCTTCAATCAAGAGAACAAAAGTGTGTGTGCCCACAAAGGTAAGGCTAATTAGCTTTGCTTTATAAGTGTGCGTGGGGAAACTTGTGGGTGATTGAAATGACACACCACTCCACAAACAGTCATTTTGAGGCATAATAAGCACACCTTCCTCCTACGTTATGTTCTCCACATCCCTGGTTTAGTATTTCACATTATTGTGTCACTGTACATAGACAGTGTGTGTATGTTTTTAATAAAAAATTGATAAAAACGATTACAAAAAACCCTAAGTCGTCTTTCTCACTCATGATTCTCTTCAAACTGCTGATGTGCTAAGAATATCTAGTAGCTAGAAATACAGCATCACCTTTTCCTTAACCTTGCTTCTCTCCTCGGGAGAGGTGGTAGTGATCAAAGTAAGGCTCTTGCTGTAAGGATTCTGCATTGACTGATGGAGTCAAGATCTAAAAAAGACCACTTTGCTGGAGGCATGACCCAAAAGTATTCTGCGTATACCGACTGCGACAAGTTCTGAAGAAAACTACTTCCTAAAAAAGGTGTTCACATGCAGCAAATACCATTAAAACAAACTATATGTTAGTATCGTCTCTAATTCGACTCTTGTATATAATTTTGTAATTTTGCCACTAATAGTCTATAAGAACATCATCCTTTGGACTTTGTGGAGGATGCGAAGGATGCTGACCAGGATGATGTCAATCATGGACCCTCCAAAGCTCTTTCAGCAATACACTGCTTCACCCTCATTGCAGAATGATATGTATTTATTTATTAACTTACTTATTAACTATCTATTTATGTCTAAACTGTCTTATGTCTTAACTATTTCTGCATCCTCACCCTATTGCTAAAGTGTCAATGAAATTTCCTGAATATGGGATGAATAAAGTTATCCAATCCAGATAACTGTTTTGGCAGACGCACAAAGAATACAGGTATGCCAGCAGAGAAGGAATTTAAACCCTTAAGCTAAGAAATGTGAGGCATGTATTACAACCAATCACCACCCACCATGTCGATAAATCACCAACAGGCTTTAAAAAAATAATATATATATATATATATATACATATTAAACTTTAGTCATGTTAGCATGAAAACGGAGGTTTATCACCACATTTTACGGACTATAAGTCACATTATTTTTATTTTTTTGCTGTGCTTGCAACTAACAAAGTGCACTCATATGACAACCAACATCTTGTTATGCTGTTTTTCAATCAATAGTTATCTGAAATTTTAACATATGTAGTCTATTGTTTTCTATTTCACTATTGTTACTTTAACATAAATAAAAAATTGCCGTCTCAAACATATGACTTTTCTATACTTTCCCTTTCATTGTGTTTTCTATTGCTGTTGTGACATAAAGTCTAAAAAAAATACGGTAAATCTGATTCCTCGAACTGGAGGAGAAAATCAAAATATGTTTTTTTAAAGTGGGATCGTTGAAACCATTTTTTTTGCTCATCTTGTTTGTATCCTGCCAGATAAATTCTCCTGAAAACAACAGCCTGTGTGAGTGTATCCCTTTGACAACTTGCATTCCATTTCTCATGTGTCTTACCAGCAATTGCACCATATGCCTGAAGGGCTTGATTGCAAGAGCACTTAGTCATCAAGTATACAGTTCTTAATGTCATTAACCTCTAGACGCTAGAAACATTGCTAATTCATATTCAGTAGGGGGATGCATGTTATTGCTATGCAGAAGAAAAAATGAATAATAATTAAACTCAGTTCAGATGGCTGGTTATTTGTGGTAGTAATTCGTTTACTTTTGTCCTACGCGTGAAATACTAGGATTGATATTCCATTTTCCTATCAAACAAAATTGTGTTCAAAGCACCTTATCACAGAACACAGATTATCATACTCAATGCAAATCAATTACGCACAAAGACTTTGGTAAATTTGCACGGCAAGGAATTAATATGGATGATGAAACAGCATATCCTAATCATTTAGCTCTGTAATGCTTCTCCTGTGTTTGCCCATCTAAATATATTACCATTTTTATACCCTCCTTCTTGCTATTGTATTTAATCAACAAGATCATTTCTGCTCTATATTTAGTTCCATTTAAATATCTTCTTTTAGGCAAAAACACTCATGGATTTAAGTGAAGAGGCAGCAAACAAAATCAAAGCTCTTATTTCAATTTCTTAAGATGCCATTCCATCTGGAAAAATTCATTTTTACTCCAGGGGATGAGAGGGGTAGTTGGGTTTCAAAAAAGGACCTTAACCCCTAAGACTAGGCTCTAAGAAACTCCTTTTAGTGTGCATCAGTAGGAAAGGAATGCTTACATTTGTATAAATTAGCATGCATCGAAACCAAGGTCAAAAAACGCCGCCCTTTACATAGGGTGAATACAAAATGGTGGGTATACCGGTGGAATATATTTAAATAATGGCTTGAACATCAAAAAGTGTCACTTTTCTCTTTTAAAAATGCCAAATACTTGATTACTATTCAAATTATCTCGTTATATTTATTCTGTATGAGACAAAGAGGCCTAAAATATATGACAAATTGCTAACACTTGTTATTATTTAGTTTGCACAAGACAAAAAGCAGGACTAAACCATTAATCACAATCCAGTGTGGCATTCTTATCTGCCCATTTGCCTATCAGACCCAAGAAGAGAAGAAGAGCTAAGATGACTTATCAATCAACCACTTTTAAATGGCACTTCAAATTAAAGCCAAGATACGGTCTTAAATTTAAAGCCACGCACAACTGGATCGAATATAAACAACATCAACAACAACAACAACAGACTTATCTTAATAAAGATTAAAATTACACAAAGACGTAACTCCATCTCCATGTTTTGCATTTATCTAGTCCATCTATTAAAAACCTATGATATTTGTTAGGTGTATAAGTTTGACATGAGATAAACTGGGTAATCGGACGTTTAGTCGCCGGTCTTTTGGTCTAAGAGAGAGAGTTTAATATCTAAGAGAGAGAGTTTAATATCTAAGAGACAGAGTTTAATATCTAAGAGACAGAGTTTAATATCTAAGTACTGTTTAATATCCAAGTACTGTTTAATATCCAAGTACTGTTTAATATCCACGTACTGTTTAATATCCAAGTACTGTTTAATATCCAAGTACTGTTTAATATCCAATTACTGTTTAATATCCAAGTACTGTTTAATATCCAATTACTGTTTACTATCCAAGTACTGTTTAATATCCAAGTACTGTTTAATATCCAAGTACTGTTTAATATACAAGTACTGTTTAATATCCAAGTACATTTGACCAGCGACCAAACGTCCGGCGACCAAACGTCTGGCGACCAAACATCCGGTCACAGATAAACTGCTATATTAAATTAAAGCAGACATGTCCCATTATACTACAAGATGTATTCCCTGATAGTTCCTGGATTTCATGATTACTATTAAGATTTAGACACAATACAAGTTTACTAGAATAGAAGTTGATATCACACAATGATACACAGTGAATGGTCAGTGTATAAGTGTTGTAAACTCTTTTTCATGATTGATTGTGGAATGTTTTCACCACAAGGGGTATAACATTTTTTGAGATTGCACTTGGGCATCAGTGCAAAATGCCTTTTGGAAATGGGGGTGAAATTGTTTCGAGTTCAGATGTGATGACTGCCTCTTGCTCTGGCGTTTCTATTTGGACCACAATACAATGGATGAGGAGGGAAAATGAAAAGAAATTGCTTTTTCCGTCTGACATTTTTTTTTCCTGCACATACAGTACAGGGAAGGTGTCGCAAAACACTGCTTCCATATTTTTTTTCAGCACTCTGCCTGCTGGAAAACAGGAAATAAGTTTGTGTGATTGTTCTCACACTTTAAAAAAGACATAAAAAGTATCAGAAATCATTTTTTTTTCCAATTCCAAACTATTTTATCAAGATTGGGGTCAAAGCTTAATGAAGAAATTCAAGTATAGTAGTTTTACCTCCTCGTTTTCCACAGATAAGACAAGACAGTTAAATTGAAGGTTAGGATTCAATTACATTTCCAGCTTTGAAGCCAAAAAAATAGCTTCAAATCAATTTGGATTCCTGTCAATGTACAGCAGGTAATCATGCCTTTCTGGCTCTCTTTAGCAGCCCAATTAAATGTCCTCCCCCAATCGACCCAAATCACAGTTTGGGAACTTGCAGTCATAACATGTTACGTCCCAATCATAACATTTGTGGACAGAAGCATATGGGAAAGCTCTTATTATGAAGACTAATAACAGACGGCCTTGAGCTGTAGAGGATGAGAGCCTCAGTGGGATTGTAATATGCACTGTGACTTTTATTTAACTTCAGTCAGCTGATGGAAGTTTTAAAGGTTTGATTGGAGCTGAAATAAATCTGTCTCTCCAGCAGGCAGTTTTTGGCTGTGGTCCCTTTTGAGGTTGTGCAAGGTTGTGTGAAATCTAAAATAAAGCTGGGAGTATTACTCTAATTTATTACTCTCATTTAAATGTTCGCAGAAGACAAACGATGTGGAAAATTTGACAAGACAACAATGCGACAATCTGTCAGTTTCACTGCAACACTGGGATTAGTACTACAAATGCATATTCACTAAAAGAACTTGATTATTGTATATATTGTTAACAGCAGTCAAGCCCAAAACCACTTAGTTTACCTAAAATGTATCATCTGTTTAAACAATGCATTTTGCATGGAGTTTAAATGGTTTTCATCACAATTTAAAGTGTTTTTAGAAAAGATGAGAAACCAGTAGCACAAAAGCTATATTTAAAAAAAAATCCAAATGACATGTTTGGCTTTTTGGGGTAATACTCCTGTGAACCAAAGTACTTCCACAGTTTCTCTGCCACAATATTTTTTGCTAAACCCTCACTATCGCTATCGTGATGTTGTCCATATCTTCAAATTGCTACCAAACATTGATGGGCAGCAAAGTCAGGTAATTGAAAAACTTGGTCACTTTGAGTGAATGATTACCAGTCAATGACAGGGTACATGAATGTAGAAATAGGCAATCATTCATATTGTCATTGAAATGGAACTTGCGCGGATAGCAGATGAGGGAACTGAGGCAAAATTACGCTCTTAAATTTGATTATTCTTGTCAAATTTGCATCGCTGCCAAATGGACGATCTGGACTAGAGCTTTCCATCCACCTGTGCTCGCAAAATGAGCATGTCACACTGGGTATATTGGAAAATCTCACTTAATAAAAACAAGAATCCAAAGAGTCCAAAAATATGAATGACATTTTACACTCCTAATTGAGCTAATGTTAAAGTGTAAAGGCTCCCAAAGCGAAGGTTCATTCATCCTAAAAATGTTGTTCAAGGCTTTATTATCCTTTTTGGTGCTCGGACGTTTGGTCACCGATCTTTTGGTCGCTGGTCTTTTGGTCGACAGTCTTTTGGTCCCTTTTGGTCGCCGGTGAAATGTGACAGAGAGTTTACTGTTGAAGCCAGCTCTCAAAATTATAACCATGAGAGAGTTTAATACCGATCAGAGAGAGTTTTTATCTCAGTACTGTTTAATATCTAAGACATTTGACCCTCGACCAAAAGACCAGTGACCAAAAGTGACCAAAATACCGGTGACCAAACGTCCGGCGATCAAACATCCGACAACCAAATGTCCGGCAACCAAACGTCCGGCAACCAAACGTCCGGCAACCAAACGTCCGGCGACCAAACGTCCAGCAACCAAACATAAAATAAAACTTATGATTTAGCCATGAAATGGCCCAACCAAAACAAGCTGCCTCTAACACTGACGATGCTAATGTTATATTTAAATACAGATTAATAATGAGGACCTAATTCATCACCATGACAGCTGTGAAAGCATCCTGTCAGTCGTAGGTCACTCCTTCTTCTTCTTTATTCCCTCTGGTCTATTCAAGCACTACTCCAATTTATAAAAAAAAGGACTACTTTTTCAAATCTAGCAACACATGGTTTTGACATGTATCACAGCAAGTGGACTCAAAGCTGAGCAGTTAAGTGGGAAAAATTAACCGAGCTTGACAGACATGCTTACGACCTCACGCAAAGATGCCTGTGGGCAAACCAAAACATTGCTCATGTGACACCATAGCCGTCAAAGTGAAAGGCTACAAAATGATGGAATAAACGACTGAATGAAAGGAAATTAGAGACAAATTAGAACAAATAACCCTTCTGCCACTTTCTGTAAATATGGTATGTCTTTAATTCACTCTTCCCCTTCTCTACAGGATAATTTGAGACCAGAGAAGAGTTTGTTCATCATTTTGCTGTGTAGAACTTCTGTTTTAGTCCCAGCCTTGTTTAATTAAAACGAGTGAGACCAACAGGCAAAAGAATTTTAAGCCTAAGAAAACTAAAACCAAGACAAACAAGAGTTTTCAATGGAAGATAACATTATTTTTCCTTCTACCTGTATTTGAAGTGTTGTTTTTAAATATATACAAATGCTGTTCCAGTATAACTACACCTCAGTTCATAAAACAAGCCTCAATAAACATGCTAAGATTGTTTAAGTATAGTAGAATTGAGAAAAGCTTTAGGATAAACTGCAAGTAAAATTGCTAGACTAGCCTTTGACCTGACAGATGTTGTTCCAGATGAATTTGGGTGGGGGGGGGAGAATTTTTCTTCCAGAAAGACATCTATCTAAACATGGCAATTGTTCCGAGAAAAATTAAAAGCTGTTAAAGCTGTAAAAGTGTGAATGTTCTCATATTTTTACTTTCTGGAAGACGTAGTCTACGAAATAAGACCAAATTTCACTACTCAAAGCTATCGAGTTCTCTCCAAAGAAGGCAAATATCTATGGCGAGAGTTTCAGGCGTGCAGTATTGACATTTTTACTCAAAACTTATTTCTTTCAATTCATTTTTTTGTTTTATGAAATCCCACCAGATACATCCTTTTAAAAAAAAAAATCAATACACACACCTGGGGCATGTTTTTTTTTTTTGCTTCCTCTTTCCTCATAAGACCAGACTCGCCCAATGGCAAAAAAAACTGTCTCAAACTGACTATAAAGATTATAAAAAAAGCCTTCACACAAGTTTTTTTTTCATTAGGAGACTAAATTGTACATTTGAAGCGTAAAAATGAATTCCTACTCATACCATACCCAATAATAAGTTAATAAACAATACATCACAATAATGATCTAGAAGCTAGAGGCTGTTTTAAATGGCTTCGACTCCATTTTGCGTTTAAAAAAGTTGTGCCCGTAGGAGATAAATAGCATCAATCAGTATAAAAACGACAAAAAAACACAAACATGATGACTAGTATATCTCGTTTGACGCAAGCATCAATAATGCAAGTAAATTTTAACAACAATCTACAATAAATGGATTTATAGTACTTGACAATAACAATTAACGTATTTTCACGACTATAAGGCGCACTTAAAAGTCTTAAATTTTCTCCAAAATAGAAAGTGCGCCTTATAATACAGTGCGCCTTATAATGCAGTGCACCTTATAATGCAGTGCGCCTTATAATGCAGTGCGCCTTATAATACAGTGCGCCTTATATATGGAAAAATGTCATTCATTGAGGGTGCGCCTTATAATGCGGTGCGCCTTATAGTCGTGAAAATACAGTAGATCAAGACAACTCATCATAAAAAGTTATTTTCTGAGGTCATTACTGTACACACTGTTAAGCCTTTTTCAGTGTAATTGGAGTAGCTGCAAATTACTATAGAGCCGCCATCTATAACACATTTGGCTACAGCATATCAACTTTTTCCACTTGACCTTGTCCTTAACATCATTATTCCCTACATTGGACACCTTCATGTCTTCCCTGTAATCTATGATGGGATATATTTGAAAAGAGCAAAAGTTAGGACAGAGTTCATGCTTATAGTTGGCTATACCGGTGTGCGTCGTGGAACCGGAGGCTGTAGCGTGGAATAGTAGGCCAATGATGAATAGCACCGTCATGCATAGCGATAATCACTCCTACGCGCACTGCTTCCTGCATAATTTATTTTTAAGACGCTAATAGGAAGTAAATCCGCCAATAGCAAAGGTAGAGGAATGAAAATGGCTGGAAAGACATTAAGATGAAGTTTAATGGGTGTAAAATAGTATTAAATATATTTTGAAGTCTAAGTTCTATAACAGTAGCAGATATTTGCTTAATATGCTTGTGTGTGTGTGTGTGTGTGTGTGTGTGTGTGTGTGTGTGTGTGTGTGTGTGTGTGTGTGTGTGTGTGTGTGTATCACAGGCAAGATGACATTGTTTGGCAAAAGTAATGAGATATAGATTGACCTGAAAGGCTGATACACGGGCAGATTGTATATGTCATTTAAAGTAAACATGGCAGTCGTGCACTAAAACGAATTCTTCCAAGAAGCTATCAGGAACGTGCATTTACTATGCAAAGATGATGTCATAAGAAGAATGTAGATAAATCGATGGATCCATTATTTCATTGGACCTTGAAAAAGATGCTATTTGCAAAATGGTAATCATTTTTTCCCCCTCTTGTCATACGTAATACAACTTATTCAAGTAAATTGTAATTTATACATTGAGAATTCGATGTAAATATGCATCAAAAAGAAACTAGGACTGTTATTATGAAAAGGTAATAATATTGATTGTAAAGGCATAGTCACTCTGAATATAATTCAATAGCTACGTGTTCCTGTAAGACTGCAGCGCAATAGAAGCCAGATATAGAAGAAGGGGCCACTGTCAAAACAAGAAGTCTTGTGCAGACACAGCACTGATAAACATCAGGCTACGCACAGCAACAAAAGGACAAGACAGCAAGACAGAGTGAGTTGGGGCCAACAGGATGCCTGTCACAAGATGTGCCAGCCATCCGGGATGAGAAAGATGGAGGAGAGAGAAGAGAAGCTGATACTGATGGAATGTGGCGCTAGCACCAAATAAGAAGGAGACACTGACAACTGATTGATGAGATGTTAGTGTCCAAATACTGCATTTCTTTCCAAGCAGTTCAGAATTTTATGTTCAGTCAAAAGACTGACTGAAAGCTCAGATTTGCTCATCCAAGCTTGCTGACTTTCAACAACACCTTTTGTAAAAAATATTTAATCCGTCTTTCATTTGCATTACGGATATCTAAGTACTGTTTAATATCTAAGTACTGTTTAATATCGAATTACTATTTAAAATCGAAGTACTCTTTAATATCTTAGTACTCTTTAATATCTAAGTACTGTTTAATATCTAAGTATTGTTTAATATCTAAGTACTGTTTAATATGTAAGTACTGTTTAAAATCTAAGTACTGTTTAATATTTAAGAATTGTTTAATATCTAAGTACTGTTTAATCTCCAAGTATTGTTTAATATCTAAGTATTGTTTAATATCTAAGTACTGTTTAATATCTAAGTACTGTTTAATATCTAAGTACTGTTTAATATCTAAGTACTGTTTAATATCTAAGTACTGTTTAATATCGAATTACTATTTAAAATCGAAGTACTCTTTAATATCTTAGTACTCTTTAATATCTAAGTACTGTTTAATATCTAAGTATTGTTTAATATCTAAGTACTGTTTAATATGTAAGTACTGTTTAAAATCTAAGTACTGTTTAATATTTAAGAATTGTTTAATATCTAAGTACTGTTTAATCTCCAAGTATTGTTTAATATCTAAGTATTGTTTAATATCTAAGTACTGTTTAATATCTAAGTACTATTGAAACCAGCTCTCAAAATTATATTCAGGAGAGAATTTAATATCTAAATATCTACTGTTTTCAACAGTACTTAGATATTAAACTCTCTCTCATGAACATAATTTTGAGAGGTGGTTTAAACAGTAAACTCTATCACCATTTGACCGGCGACCAAACATCCGAGCACTGTCACTGTGAGCGCCTTCATGTTTTTATTCTCATTCCTGCCTTTTCTTTTACCATTTTGAGGCTATTGGAAGTCTATTTCCCTACAGACTTGAGTCAAACAGTTAAAAATCTCAGGTATTAGGAAAGTGTTAAAAAGGTAAAGCCATCCTTGCATTAGGTTTAGAATTAAAAGTGACAGTCAATAGAATGGAGCTCAAGTGGGTTTCTCCCAGCGAAAGCTACCTTTTTTTTTTTTTAGTCATGCGTGCTTCGGAAATGGACTAGAATGCAATCACCTACTTTTTTTTTCTTTTTTAATGGAGCTGTCAGGATGTTCGCCTACCTGAGGGTGTGTGAAGAGGCGCTAAGCCAGTTGATGAGCCCTGCAGGCCTGATCACTTTGCTTATAAATTTGGTATGCATGATGTGTGTCGACAGGCTATTGTGAGAGTGTGAACAGACAAGTGTGTGCTTGAACATGAATGTGTGTGCACATGAATGTGTGTGCACTCGAGCGGATCTCACTAGAATTTGTTTTGAAATAGCTAAGAGCTTCAGTGATTTTGTATCCGTGCATGCATACCAATGCATGTTGCTTTTCACACTGGTGGAGATGATTATATGAGAAGGACTGTCATTGAATTCCTGCTCAAAACAACACTGACTGGTTACTGATGAAGTTTTAGTCGTTGAGTGGCTAAAGGAGAGTCCAATTTTCAAGGAAGAGGGGAGCAACATCTTCACATTCAGCCAATCAAGGCGAGAGCGGTTATGTCAAGACTGTGGAAATTAGACTGGGAACACGAGAGGCAGGTCACGACACAACAGATAGGATCTGACATCAACAGAGTGCATGCTGAAGCACACCTTACTCAAATAAAGAGGAATGTAAACGTTCAACACTGGCTGCATGACATGTCATCAAGCTAATTTTGGTACAAACAAGAAGAATATTTTACAATGTGTCAGATGAAGGCGTCAGATCTTGGGCTTTTTTGTATTATAGTTGTGCTCGGACGGTTGGTCGCCGGTCTTTTGGTCCCTTTTGGTCGCCAGTCAAATAGTGACAGTGAGTTTACTGTTGAAACCAGCTCTCAAAATTATATTCATGAGAGAGAGTTTAATATCTAAGCACTGTTTAATATCTAAGTACTGTTTAATATCTAAGCACTGTTTAATATCTAAGTACTGTTTAATATCTAAGTAGTTTAATATCTAAGTAGTTTAATATCTAAGTAGTTTAATATCTAAGTAGTTTAATATCTAAGTACTGTTTAATATCTAAGTACTGTTTAATATCTAAGTACTGTTTAATATCTAAGTACTGTTTAATATCTAAGTACTGTTTAATATCTAAGTACTGTTTAATATCTAAGTACTGTTCAATATCTAAGTACTGTTTAATATCTAAGTACTGTTTAATACCTAAGTACTGTTTAATATCTAAGTACTGTTTAATATCAAAGTACTGTTTAATATCTAAGTACTGTTTAATATCCAAGTATTGTTGGAAACAGTAGATATTTAAACTCTATCACCATTTGACCAGCGAATAAAAGGGAGCAAAAGACCGGCGACCAAACGACAGACGACCAAACGTCCGGTCACGATTATAGTAGTAATAGTTAACTTGTGAGTACGCCCAGTTGTGAGAATTTGTTGATGATATTTTGAAAGTCAAATGAGTGTTTTAGATAGGCATGGATAGATGGCAGCATAAAACACAATATTATTTTGACTATTTGACACGTGAAAAGTGATCACAAAATCAGTGATCATGAATAGGAAAGCCTAAACAATACTTCAAAATTCATTGCGAAGAAGAGCCAGTGATTAAAACAAATGCACTTTCATGCACAAGTAGTTTTTTTTTTTTTAAGAAAGAGCCTGGAATACCTAGTCTAATTAATTCTATTGATCGCCAAGTGAGTCAATTTTTCGTCAACCCCAGCCAGGTATAATTTGAACCACAGAATTTGCACTATGAATTATTTATATGACAAAAGACTTATTTATCTATAGAAGGATTAAAGGTATACTATATACATTCTCTTTGCCAGATGTAGCATCTTAGGATGCCACCTTCCTTCATGCTTTTAGTCAGTGCAATACATCAACATGTATTTTTCTAAATGCACTCGATTGGTATAAAGCACTGAGGCGCTTCTTCACAGGCAACAACTGATCTGAATATCAAAGGAGAGTCATTTTTTCGAATGTATTCAGTGGGTGTTGTTGTTTCCCAGCGTTGCCCTGACCCTGTAGACTTCTGTCAGGATTCACGCAATCCCATCAAGAAATTCAAAACCATGCTGCCCACAGGGACCAATATCAAAGGCTTCACTTTCTATTACCACATTACATCTTTGCCAGGCTGTTTTCTGCTCACTGAGCTGAACGTCAACATTTGTCTCAGTGAGACGATTGGAGTTCTAATTGACTGCAACTAGAAAAATAAAAGATTCATTGCTAATTTTGTCCCACTTCATGTGTTTCTATCTTAATAACTCTCTTGACACCAAGTTGGTAGCCAGCTAAGGATTGCATGCAATTTCTAATGCGGCATATTAGCATTTTCAGTAGCGCAGACTGGGATGTCCTTTACTTAAACGATTTGCTTCATTTCCATTTCATAGTGGGCCTCTAAAGATTGGGAAGCAAAGCTCAGAGGGAAGAACAGTTTGAATCCCCACACAACTGTACCAGCTCGAAAAAAACAGTTGTGCATTATGCATACAAATCTATTAGGGTTTGTTACATGCCGACACCTTCTAGTCACTTTAAATCTAACTCTAGTTCATTTCATCTCTTAGTTGGCTTCATTTTGGCATATCTGGACACAGTAAACATTTTATTTGTGTATCTGATTTTTTCGTGACCGGACGTTTGGTCGCCGGACGTTTGGTTCGCCGGACGTTTGGGTCGGCGGACGTTTGGTTCGCCGGACGTTTGGGTCGCCGGAGGTTTGGTCCGCTGGACGTTTGGTTCGCCGGATGTTTGGTTCGCCGGACGTTTGGTCGCCGGACGTTTGGTTTGCCGGACGTTTGGTCGCCGGACGTTTGGTCGCCGGACGTTTGGTCGCCGGACGTTTGGTCGGCGAACGTTTGGTCGCCGGACGTTTGGTCACCAGACGTTTGGTCCTTTTTGGTCACCGGTCTTTTGGTCGCCGGTCAAATGTACTTAGATATTAAATAATACTTAGATATTAAACTCTCTTTTAGATATTAAAAGACTGGCGACCAAATGTCCGAGCATCTATCTTTTAGATTAAACCGCTTATTCTAAAATAATATTAAGTTGTTCAATGTCAGCCTTTGACCTCAAATGGCCTCTTTATAACTATTCTTTTCTTTTAGTTTTTATTTTCAGCAAGGCATAAATAAATCCCTTGAATGCCTCTGTCATTCCATTGTTGTTTAATTTATTTTTAAGGCAATCTATCCATCTGTCTCATATCGAAGCTGAGCTACACTTCATTTTTCTGACAGCTGTGAGCGTGATTTGAACTGGCAGCCATGTCATTGATTCCATGACAGAGGCAGAACTATGGCATCTGTCTAGGTTGAAATATCATCACCTGTAATGAGACAGCACTGCCTTTACTACATCCCTGTCATTCAATGTCCCTAAAGTAAATTAATAATTGAAAAATGAATTGAACATGGACATTGGTGTAGAGCAGGAGTCGGGAATCTTTTTTAAAAGAGAGAGCCATAAACTATTCTTATTTTCTACTGTAATTGCTAAAGGGCCAAGTAAAAATATATAAAAATGTGATTTACAAAAACATTTTTTTGGTCATTTCATCACTTTTTAATCACAACAAGACTGAATTATTTTGACAACATTGTTATGCTGTTGCTAATCAATCCGTATTAATGAGTAATTCAAAACTAAATTATGATTAAAATGATGCTAGAGATCATCTCAAAGCCACTAGTGATTTCCATATTTTACCTCACAGATTAGTGGAAAGCCATTATGATCCATGAAAACAGCCACATATGGCTCTCAAGCCATACATTCCCTACCTCTGGTGTAGAGTATAGATACTACTACCTAAGAACTCTGACCCATGGTTGAATGGATGAGCCCCATAATCTGCTTTTCCATAGAATAGTGCTGACTTTGCCTGGTTTGCCACATCAGCTCAACTCTTCCACAGGGATTTGCATTCCCATTACAACGCAGCAATCCAGCTGAACGAGCATCTGACTGACGCTTGGAGCTTTTTCAAGCCGCTGATGTCTCAAAACTAAAAAGACAATCACCATAGACCTAAAGTCAATACAAAATAAAGGTTGTTGACATTGTAAACATGAGGCAGTTTTAAAAGTTGCTTTAACCTGCACTCACTGAGCTCCAATTTGAATCAAAAACTATAAAAAACACTAATTAGGAAGAATAGATTTATCTGTAATTAACAGCAAGCCCACAGAAACATGTTTTAATCCAAGAAGTGGAAGAAGTACGTATGCGTGCAAATAAAATTGATTGTGTTTTTTTTAGCACTTTAGAGAAGAAAGCAAAATACTGTGATAAAACCCGAGGTCTGAACTGTGTACCCACTTCATCTCCCTTGAAATGATTAATTCCATTTCTGTTAATTAGTAGCCGCACTTGCAAAATGACCTCTGAATCCTCCCCTCTTGCGCTCTCGCCAGTTTTCACTGCCTGGCGACACAGTGGCACACAGGATTGGAATGAGAAAGAGAGGGATTAGTAGAAGGGCGAGTGAGAGTGGTGGACAAGGTGGATGGGGGTAAAAAAAAAAAAAGAGTGATAACCAAGTGTGTGTACGAGACACCAGACACAACAGCATTAAATTTCCTTCTTGCAAATAATTAGCTATGGGAACAGACATAAAACTATGAGTGTTACTAAACAACAAGAGTTTAATGGGTTTTTGTCTCCTTTATTATGGACAAAACAATTAAAAGGGTAATCTGATTCCCATTTTACCAAAACTCACTGCTCCTTATAGAATTCACAAGATTTGTTTTTAGCTCGGAAAAACATGCCGATGGCAAAAATTAGGGATGGTTGTGAGATATTAGCATTGAAAATATACTCTGAAATAATTGCTTATGTAGTTATCCACAAATAAATATTAACTAATTGAAAGCCTATGCAGATACATTATTTAATTTAGGTCTCTGCAGGTTTTAACATGGCAAATTTAAGACTTTTTTAAGACCTTAATGACTAAAATTTAACACTAATTTCACATCAATAGATGTAGAAAAGATTTTAAAGGAAAATTAGGGGCCTGGAATTAGTTGAAAAGTATATGAACTCTTTGCAGAAGACTGGGAATACGATGTTGGCATTTTTGATTTGCAATGGGATTCTGATGCTTTTATAAGCAATGTTTTAACGTTTTCTTGCAAAAAAAATGCATAGTGCTTCATATGCATCCAATATAGATCTTTAGAAATATATATATATATAAAAATGGAAATTTGTTAACTTGTCAAAAACTGGGTACTTGCCTAAATATCCTTCCAATAGAGAAAAATCAACAATCACTATATAAAAACCTCAATGCAATAAAACAAGACATATCTTCCAAAGTGAATATCATTTTTAAATACACAATAAATCTGCACTGGTTTGCAGTCTATCACATTCATAATACATCTTTTCATTTGTGTCTATCACACATTACATAATCACCATTTTCCCACATTTCTGAACACTGACCTCTTTCTGTCAAACATAACAAAAAAAAAACAGATATTTCTATTTGAGCATAAAATGAAAACATGAAAGAGGTCATATGTTGTACATATTTTAGTACTATCTAACAACTTTACGCAACATTAATGAATGATGAGCATTTGCTTCACCTCCTGATGGGAGTGTAGCGTTTTCACACCATCTGCTATTTGTTCTCTTTCTATGCTTGTGCTGCTTTGAAGAGGATCCTTTTAAAAGCTTTCAAATACTAAATTGCTGTCACTCAGACACAACTAGAATCTAAATTTACTAGAGAGAGGGGAAAAAATGTATATCTAGGGTACTTATTGACAGTCCAGAAGTACCTGTAGCCAACAGGATAAGAGTACAGCCCACAGATCCTTGGCCTCTTATAACTGAATCCAAATCATGTACTTTTTGAAGTACAATGTAGTATTACAGTATTTACAAAAGCACAAAATATTTTAATAAAAACAAATGGACCTCTGGTCCAATTTTTGTGCCACATAAAAATATGCCACATAAAGAAAACATTCCATTTTAGTCATAAATATAAAGGTTATGAAATTGAATTATTAACGTTATGGTTTCGAAAGGTTTTCTTTATACATTAATATGAACCATTTTTAATTTGAGACTCTCATATTAAGGATTGAAGGGATAATAAAGTTTCATATTAGGCCAAGTCAACCATGAAATTTATGATTGGGACAAGCCGTCATTGTCATAGTGATTAATATCATAATTTATGAGTAATTAAGTGACATATTGGAAGGATCATGATAGTTTTTTCATGTTGTTGAAAGTGTATAAAGTGTAAAATATGAAGGAGAAAAGATGTAAGCCTAAATAATTAACATTCTTTTCAGCCTTGTATTATGCATTATGATGGTGCAAAACCCTTTAAATAGAAATGGTGTCAGACTTAGATATATTTTGATGATCACCATGTTACTTTTTTAATAGAATAGGATGGATATCTGACATCACATATGTCACAGCAAAAGCCACATCTCCCAAAACATTATTACCGCAAATGTTGGACTATAAAGCTTACTCCATAGTTCTTGTAACCACAGGAGATAATCAATAATCTCCTTGACAAAGATGTAGGTAACCAGAGGACCAGCAGACTTCATTTCTCCCATGAGTTTCCAGCCAGGAAGCTCATTAGATCCACACACCTTTGTTAATTACTCCCACCATGACCACTTTGTAACTCCCACATGAAAAGAACAACAACAACAACAACAACAAAAACAATGTTTTTCACTAATGGCTAGACTCCCAAACAAATCTATCACCGAAGCACCAGATTAAATTGCCCTCACAATTACCACTACTGCATCAGTTCCACTTCTGGCTTTTAAGCAGTTCCATATCGACCGAGATTGTCTCTACTACTATAACCAGCCACTCTAGCAATGCTATTCCAGCCAAAAAAAATCATAAGCATTGGTGTTGTTTAGGTACATGAACGGACGTTTGGTCGCTGGTCTTTTGGTCGCCGGTCAAATGTACTTACATATTAAACAGTACTTAGATATTAAAGTCTCTCTGTTAGATATTAAACAGTACTTAGATATTAAAATCTCTCTCTTAGATATTAAACAGTACTTAGATATTAAACAATACTTAGATATTAAAATCTCTCTCTTAGATATTAAACTTTCTCTCTCATGAATATAATTTTGAGAGCTGGCTTCAACAGTAAACTCTGTCACCATTTTACCGGCGACCATTTTACCGGCGACCAAAAGACCGGCGACCAAAAGACCGGCGACCAAAAGACCGGCGACCAAAAGACCGGCGACCAAAAGACCGGCGACCAAAAGACCGGCGACCAAAAGACCGGCGACCAAAAGACCGGCGAACAAAAGACCGGCGACCAAAAGACCGGCGACCAAAAGACCGGCGACCAAAAGACCCGGCGACCCTAAAGACCCGGCGACCAAAAGACCAGCGACCAAAAGACCGGCGACCAAAAGACCGGCGACCAAAAGACCCGGCGACCCTAAAGACCCGGCGACCAAAAGACCAGCGACCAAAAGACCGGCGACCAAAAGACCGGCGACCAAAAGACCCGGCGACCAAAAGACATGCGACCAAACGTCCGAGCACCGTTTAGGTATTGCTAGCAGCATATCACGATGGTGCAAAAATCTCTGATTTAAACGTTTAGCTATCCGAGATCCAACGGTAAGAGCAATTTCATTGTTTACCATCTTTTCTTATTGCCGCAGCCCCCATTGTGAAAGGAATGTAAATGTGCTGCAGAGATTAATGGAGGGTCACCTGCTGAGAGTTGTGAGGTGGTTCTGAACACCTTAGGAAAAGGACACATCAGCATAACAGCAAAGACCTTTTCACATAGAAGTTCTAGACATGAACATTGACTGTCCTACTTTCCCTTTTTGAAAGGAGGATCACCTTCTTGCTTGCAGTGTCTTAAGATCACAGTTCGTGTCAGAACAAATGACGGTGCACAATAGCTTGCAGACACTGCAGTCTGCATGTGGTTGGTGAGCTGTGTTTGAAAGGGAAACTATCAATTGAGAACACAGCAGGAGACAAGAGCTACCCGGCAGCGAGTAGCTCATTACAGGACAAATAAAAGAAGTCTTCGGAATATAGTATATCCAAGTTCTTCTCATCAGGGATCAGTCATATAAGATAGAAAACACTAAAGTCTCTATTTTTGTCCCTGGTTCAAATTGAGAATAAAGTGCAAAGATGCAATGTGGCATTTTGGAACTCAATGCGGTTACTTTAAAAAGGTCTGTTTGGATAATGACCACCAACATTATAGTATACCTAAATCTAAAGTACTAACTTGTCATCCCCTTTAAATGTGTTGCGTTTTTCCATAAATCTGCTACAAATATATTACACGTTACCAGAATTCTTGATAAAATCTTATTAAGTGATTAATAAGATTTAATATAAATCAGTTGATTCATTGGCCTAATACAGGGGTAGGCAAACTTTTCATCCCGGGGGCCATATTGACTTTAAAAATTTGACAAATGAGCCGGGTCAGCACAAGATACGATACATATAAAAAAGTGCATCCGTTAACAGTACATATGAAACATAAACAGAAAAAAAGGACTACAGTATTAACAAACTCATCACTCATCATTAAAGTATAAAGTACAAAGTATATTAAAGAGGAATGTATTAAGAAATATTATAATGGCCGGATTAAAAAGCCCATATGTGGCCCGCAGGCCGTAGTTTGCCCATACCTGGCCTAATTCCTACATAAATGACAACATATTTTCTTCCTAACCCACTGTAAGAAATTGAAAGTGAAAAGGCAATTCCTCATTGCAGAGTCTGGTCATTTTTCCCCCCTCGGTCCTGATAATGCTCACTTTCTCGGTACTCCCTGTCCGTCTGGGTCAGTATGATGTGATGCATGCCAATATTCAACTAAAGCCTGACAAAATAATAGTACTGAACGTCAATGCATGGTAGTGAGGAGAAGAAAAAGGAAGAATAGGTGGGTAGTGAGTCACTGTTGATTAGTTTTAGACCAGCATTTAATAAATGCCGGGAACGGGGGAGGGGGAGGAGGTAAGGGGGGGGGGGGGTGCGTACATGTGGATACAGTGTCAGGTTTGAGCTGGTAAAAATGGTTTGTGGATACAGATAAAGAGTGCCCTCTAATGGGTATTCCAGTGAGTATTCTTTTAGATTTAGGTCTTTAAAACAAATACATTCACTAATGATATCTATCATGTCATTACAAATGACTAATTACAGTAAGATACATTATTTTGGATGCCCCAGTGTTAGAGTAATTAGCCCACCCCACGCCTCACAGTTCTGAGATCGAGGGTTCAAGCCCCAGTGGGCTCTGGGGTTCCTCTGTGGTGTTTGTATGTTATCCCAATGCCTGCCTGGGTTTTTTTACGGATACACTAGTTTCCTCTCATATGGCAAAAAATATGGATTGTGATGGGCTCTAGCAACGCCTGTGACCCTTGTGAGGATAACCGTTATGGAAAATGAATGAATGAATACATTCAGTCATCCACACATGACACCATTGAGGTATGTTATATTGAGTATGAGCTGTCCAAAGTGCTGATTTTAATTTAATTGAAAATAGGCACATTTTTTCTTTGTTATGTGTTTTTAAAGGTTCAAATCCCCAATGAGCTCTAAACCACGTGATGTTTTAATCCTAAACTGATGTATTAATCCTAAAGTTGGTAAATAACCCCAGTTTTGAAGTTATTAATCGTCTACGTCCTAAATAATAATGCATTAATTTTTTTAATACATAAATCAATAGGCCTAAATTCCCAGGCTCTTTTCCTGCTATGATCCAAGCTTCAGCTTTCCTTTACCTCACCACTTGTCTACAATCACTTCATGTTGTATCACTTTTATCAGACTGCATGCCTATGTCAACATGTGTTGAGTATCTTGTGAAAATAAGGCATGGCTGTGTCTTTACATGGACCCCTTTTGCGCCTCACTTCATTGAACACCACCATATTTGATAAGGGTGTCTGTCTCCATAGGATGATGCTCTATTGCCTTCTCTTGACAAGTCCTATCTCTTCCCCTGGGGGGTTCAGCAACGAGCCCATATCACAACCTCATCATTACTGTCAGTGTTTTCACTCTATCACTCTGCCTTGTCCCGTACTCCAAAAGACTCGCCTACATTCCAATTACTAACATTTCTAACGTAGAGTAAGCCAAAAGTGACATAATGAGAGGGCATTGACTTTTTTTTTTTTATGAGGTGGCGTTTTTCTACCTCATGTTCAGCTACCCCCTGCGGATGACAAAACGCAGCAAAACTGAAGAGAGTCCATGCTGGGCTAATGACAAAGACAGCATGTTCTGATGCTCTTTGCACTTGCCTGTCTAAAAAAAAACACCTTGCAAAAAAGGGGTGAATCACCAAAAAGCAGAACAGAATAATTCTATATAAAGGTTTGCTTTAAAAAATGTGATAAAATACATCATTGGATTAAAACAAATTTTCAAAATCTGATGTTTCACCTTATTTTTACAGCTATTACTGCACTTGATCAAGTAAAAAAATGCTTGAAAATGACATTCATAAATTCACAAAAAAATTGCCAGTATATAATAAACCATGATTAGTATTTATGCATTAAATAAGTGTACTTTTTAAGCTTGTATTTTCATATTTGTAAGGCAAATCAAAGTGCAAAATGAGGGGGAAAAGGGGGGATTTATCCATTTATATGCTTTTGGAATAGTCCCATTTTTGTGGTATTAAAAGATTTTTTTTTTTAATTTTCTTCTCCTGAATCCCTCTGGCAGGGTCATATTAAATTAAAAACAGTGTGAGGCCATGTTAGGCAGGTGGGGAGGGACCTCAGTCTGGGCCGTCTACTTCATTTCCTGTGGCATGCCTGAGACCACAATCCAATGAGACAGATGGGTGGGCTGTTTGAGGAGTAGGAAAAGTGTGCTGAACCCCAACCTATGCTCCTTTGCTAGTAAATACTGGCACTTCTTGGATTTAATTACCTTCGCAGTATGTAAAAAAATCTAACTGGGCACTGGCCGACTTGGAATTTATCACGGGTGACCTTTTCATAACAATAAGTAGCTGGAAAATAATACTGTACTGGTAGAAATGTTGCTTTTGCTATGACGAGTTACTTCATAAAACTTCTGGAAAAAAACACTCCTCATTCACAATTACTTGAAAACAACCAAAACTGTAAAAATTCAAATACTTTACCGACTCATCTCACATCTCCTCTGACAGATACTACAATATATACATACAATATGACTACTAGTTCCACCCATTTTCTAAATACTTCAAATAAATTTGAAACCAAACTCACTGAGATCACTGCAAGAAAGTGTGACCGGACGTTTGGTCACTGGTCTTTTGGTCACCGGTCAAATGTACTTAGATATTAAACAGTACTTATATATTTAAACAGTACTTGGATATTTAACAGTACTTAGATATTAAACAGTACTTAGATATTAAACAGTACTTACATATTAAACTTCTCTCTTAGATATTAAACAGTACTTGGATATTAAACAGTACTTGGATATTAAACAGTACTTGGATATTAAACAGTACTTGGATATTAAACAGTACTTGGATATTAAACAGTACTTGGATATTAAACAGTACTTGGATATTAAACAGTACTTGGATATTAAACAGTACTTGGATATTAAACAGTACTTGGATATTAAACAGTACTTGGATATTAAACAGTACTTGGATATTAAACAGTACTTGGATATTAAACAGTACTTGGATATTAAACAGTACTTAGATATTAAACAGTACTTAGATATTAAACAGTACTTGGATATTAAACAGTACTTGGATATTAAACTCTCTCTTATGAATATAATTTAGAGAGCTGGCTTCAACAGTAAACTCTCTGTCACCATTTGACCGGCGACCAAACGTCCGAGCACCCAAGAAAGTAGTACATATACTCGAGTATGTTGTGTTTTTTATAATGTCGCCTCTCCAGACTAAATAAAGCAAAAGTGTAGGTCAGCTTGGGTTATTTTCCCAAGGCTGTATGACTTTGTGCTTTACCATCAGTCCATGCTCATCATGTGCCGTTAGTAAACACCCTGCCCTCAAAGCCACCTGCGACCCCGACTATGCTCGACATGTTGCAGCCCAGACAAATTACTGTGTGTCTCTCTCTCTCTCTTTCTCTCTCTCTCTCACTCTCTCACTCTCTCTCTCTCCTCAGTTCCATCTGATTCTCGACCAATTCCCCAAAGAGATGTCCAACATTGTCCGCTACACCAGAAGATACCCCACCTGCAGGTTCATTCCTAAAGTTCCCATGGAGGGCACAGCTGTCAGGTCATTACATTAGAGGATTGGGCTAAGGTTGAAGATGGGGGAAGCCGGTGAAGTGGTACTCAAAATTGGATCTGCTTGGATGTTTAAGGACTGGAAAAGCAAATATTCATCTCCCTTGAGGGTTAAATGGTCATAGGGGTAGGATAAAATATCACTAAGGCAATATACAGCTACATTTTTGTGCTTCTTTGTTCTCACTGTACAATCAACCTACACTTCTATTTAACAGTTCCCTTGTATTTTTGCAGCAAACAAATGAATCTTTCAGATAATTATTCATTGCTAACCTTATTTGTGTCAATATGATTTTCATGTCCTAGCATATATCATATCGAAAATAAACCTTGCGTTTTTGAATGGCAAATCATGTGCAAAATGAAAAAAAGGAAGATTTATCCATTAACCGTATTTTCACGACTATAAGGCGGACTATAAAGTCTTAAATTTTCTCCAAAATAGACAGGTCACCTTATAATCCAGTGTGCTTAATATATGGAAAAAATAAAATCTGGCATTCATTGAGGTTGCGCCTTTAAATGTGTTGCGCCTTATAGTCGTGAAAATACGGTATACGCTTTTGGAATACTCTGATATTTGAGAAATTAAAGACTTTGAATTTTCAGGTAAACTTACACATTGGCAGCCATATTGTGATTAAGTTAAATATGTATTTTCCCAGTCATTTATTTTTAAGGCTAACATTTTAAAATAAGCTTAATATAATACTAAAGCCTTTTGCAATCAGTGTCTTTCCCTATTTAAACTACTGATGTAGGCACATTTGAGGTATTCTTTCCAGTATTTTTTCTTTGCTATTGATAGATAAAATCTACCCCAATCACCCACAAAGGGTGCATCATGATACTATCGATACTGATACCACAACAAAGTGATATTATACAGTATACGTATACATCGAATTAGTGTTTGGCTCCCAAATCTGGTGCATCATTCTTCATGATCAAGGTCTTCTTGGGGTATTTTGGCCACAGAGTGCTGTGTCTGATTGGGACAGGGATAGCAGAGAGAGAGAGAGAAGCCCTTGAAAGCCTAATTGATTACTTTTTTTTCTTTTTTTATCTCATTGGATGCACACAAGCACACAGATACACGTAGGCTCGTGCACACAACGCTTCACTCTCCTATAGTGAGATGAATATAAATGGGGGTAATGCAGGACCTTGCACCTGTCACGCCAGCTGCGCTCAAGCTTGAGCTTCAGTCACCAAATCATCAACGGATATTTATCTTTCTTTTTTTTCCTTTCCTTATACTTATGCAAAAATAGTTTCCATTACATGTAACACTAATTAACTCAAAGAGCGCTTGGATAATAGATTTATTTACCCTACAGGGATTTTTTTTTCAATTAGGAGCCAGGAAATTAAAGGGTTGGCCTAGACAGAGTTTGTAGACTTAATCACTGTAATATAAAAATAAGATGTAGTATAAATGTTCACCTTATAAAATGTGTTTTACAGATTTGTAGTCTGAGAGTAAACTGTTCTTTATTTCTATTATTTTTTTAGCTATTGCACGCTTGTTTATCTTATTTGTCGTGACCGGACGTTTGGTCGCCGGTCAAATATACTTAGATATTAAACAGTACTTGGATTTTAAACAGTACTTGGATATTAAACAGGACTTAGATATTAAACAGTACTTAGATATTACACAGTACTTAGATATTAAACAGTACTTAGATATTAAACAGTACTTAGATATTAAACAGTACTTAGATATTAAACAGTACTTAGATTGTTAAACAGTACTTATATATTAAACAGTACTTAGATTGTTAAACAGTACTTAGATATTAAACAGTACTTAGATATTAAACAGTACTTAGATATTAAACTCTCTCAGATATTAAACTCCCTCTCTCAGTTATTAAACTCTCTCTCAATGATATTAAACTCTCTCTCATGAAGACCGGCGACCAAAAGACCAGCGACCAAACGTCCGAGCACCATTTACGTGGGTTGGTCTTGCCATATAAGGGAATATTGTCATCCTGGAATAACCTTCTTACAAGTCTGTTGTATGTATTATTTTTGTCGAGATGTAGATGTCGTCAATTAAGGAAAATAGTATTTGTTGCATTGGACGAATATGTTCCCTTGTTTTATGTACATCCATCAGTAGTAGTTTTGAGACTTTTTCTAAACCCACTGAATGGTAAAGTAGCTTAAAACGTATCTAAGCATATAGTAAATATTTTGTCCACGAAGCCTTATGAAAAAAAATGCAATTTAAATTTTCATCCTATAGAATCAGCAGGGAAAATAAATTGGCAGAGCAGTAATGTCAAAAGAAAACAGTGTTTTCATTCAAATTGAAAATGTCAGACATTTTGATTGAATTAATCCAAGTCCAGCTGAGTTCAGGTTATTTCCAAGAAGGAAAGGAGCACGCTATGCTTCTCTCGTGGCTGCAGATGCGCCGAATGAGCCGACATGTTATCTCGGCAAACAGACTGTGCTTTTAATTAATAATTTAGAGTCGCAAAAACATTGGCTACAAGAATTCTGATGATTCAGTTCCTGCTGTCTTTTAGAAAGTTGCAATAGCATTCATTAAAAACTGTAGAAAATGGATTTAGTGAGTGAATTATGAAATATGAACCAGCCAATGTAACAGTATAATGCAGAAATGCAGATATTAATGTAAAAGCTATCATTTTCTTTGTTTAGAAATACATTCAGAATTAGTCCATGTCTATTATGGCATGGTTTTATGTACTTAGTTATTTTTCTCCTCAAATATATTTACAATTTCCTCATAAAAGTGTGTTTTAATAGGCATATTTACAGATTTGACCAATACCTGCCTACAATGAATGGAATAACTCTGTCAAATATTGATTAGCAATTCAAATGGAATGGATTCATCAGTGACAGCACATTTAATCCATACTTTCCCTCGTTTTCATCTGGCTGGGTTTTGTTTGTTCTTTTTCTGGTCCTTGGCTGAGCTGTGCTTACTGCGTGCCAATTTTTCATCATTTTTTTTTCCTCTGGTGAGATCGAATCCCACAGAGAGGGTGACGATGCTTTGTATCTCCTCCTGTTTGTGTGTGTGTGCGACTGCGAAAGGGCGAGTGAGTACAGAAAAAAAGGTGCAACAACAAATTCACTAAAGCACAATTCTTAGAATCAGTAGAGACATTAAATTTTCCATTGAAGCGAGTGTGACATGAATTTAATGGGCACTATCTGGACTAATTATATTCAGAAAAGTGGAAGTGATGCAAGAAAATTAGTATCAGTCATAAAATTGGGAAAAAAATGCATGACCGGACGTTTGGTACCCGGACGTTTTGTCAGCCGGTCTTTAGGTCGCTGGTCAAATGTACTTGGATATTAAACAGTACTTGGATATTAAACAGGACTTGGATATTAAACAGGACTTGGATATTAAACAGGACTTGGATATTAAACAGTACTTGGATATTAAACAGTACTTGGATATTAAACAGTACTTGGATATTAAACAGTACTTGGATATTAAACAGTACTTGGATATTAAAAAGTAGTTGGATATTAAACAGTACTTAGACATTAAACAGTACTTAGATATTAAACTCCCTCTCTTAGATATTAAACTCTCTCTCATTGATATTAAACACTCTCATGAATATAATTTTAAGAACTGGCTTCAACAGTAAACCATTTGACCGGCGACCAAAAGACCGGCGACCAGCGACCAAACGTCCGAACACCAAGTGTCCAGTGTTAGGTTGGCTTATTGTAACCTCCTTGTAAACAACCTGTGATTACTCCACTGACAATTGAGCATCCTGTGAGAATTTCTTTGTGTGGTCTTACAAGAATTGCAGAACAAAATCATAAATCTTCTACTCTCCCTTTGAGTAAAAGTGAGCAGTTGTGACAGACTGACAGACGTCACCCATAATAGAAAAGCTCACAACCTTTTCCTCCATGTTTTTAATTCTTTTATATAATCCACCCTGGAGTAGCTGTCAAAACTACTTGAAGGATAATCAATAACATGTGAAGCGCCTACTGAATTTAAGAAAGCCATTTTGCACAGTACTGTGACAAAAACAATGGCATAAAATCCCAAAGTCTTATTACTTACAGGTGGATGTCAATAAGAGGAAAAATATGTACCACAAGCCAATATTGGCAGATTTTAAAATTCAAAACATGACATCTCCTGCATCTAATAAAGCATGTTGCTAAATCCTTAGCCAGTCAAAACCTTGTCAGAAATACCTTTCTAGCTTTTCATGCATATTTAAGTTAAGCTGTTCCTAATATATGCATCCGAATGTGTTTACCGACTTTTTTGCATGTCCCCTTGGCGGGATTTCTACTAGAAATGCATTTCCTAGTATCACCAAATATGTATTTGCCAGAGAAATCACAATCTACAGGAAGGTCAATGTTAAATGTTGTTCTTGGTTGAATTTATCATGTTCTTGCAAAGCCTCCAGTTGCGTTTTTATCAGTCTTGCAGTAACTGATACCCAGATGCATTCATTACACTTTACACGTGCCCCCCCCCCCCCCATAACCAACAAGTCTTATCACAGTTACATTATATTTGAGGGGTCATAGCTTTAATCTCATACTAAAAGCTATGAAAAATGGCTGATATTTGTAATATTAGAAATCTAAAACTATCATATTTTATGGAAAATCAGTACTGGGATTAATTTTTTTTTGTTTTTTTGTATTGGGCTAAATTAATAACTTTAAATGAAATTTTAAATTATCCAGGACCTCTTGAAGCAGAATAATACCGCATTTTATCCTTTTAAAAATGATCAATACAAGATATGTGATCGCCCATCCCCTTTTTAACTGTGAATTTACATATTTAGTGTAATATATAAAACAATGAATTAAATCAATACACTTTAACCATGAATCGATGTTCCTAAATATTTTTATAAAGGAATAAATGTCAACCCCTGATTAGGAATCTGATGAGGTGCAAGAAGTGTAGCTGATAAATGATTGCAATGCGATTTGGCATTTTAGCATGCAAAATTATTATCGGGATGTCTCTGTAGATAAAAATATTAGCAGGATGCCATTTCGAAATAGTTCACAAGTTACATTTTAATCAATTTTAGCATTTTGTCTTTTACGCATTTCCGATTCAAGGTGTATAAAAGTATTATTGGCTTGGGTTACCGTGTCCAGAAGTGACATTAACCTACTTTTTGTAGTGAAGGGCAGATTTTCCCCAGCTCCGAGTGTTAATATGATAATGCGTGTGTGTCTGTCATTCATTCCCCTTGAACTATGAGCCATGCTTTATCCAAGGCTGTATTATACTCACTATACTGCTTTTTTACAAAGGACTCACACTGCCGCAGTGTACAATAAGTGGGGGGGAATTACTGGCTTCACTCTTCTTCTATTGTAAAAACATTATAGGGAACCCTACACGTTTTTCAAACAATGTTGATATCAGTTGGATTCAACTGAACCAAATGAGTGGTACAGGGAGGTCAGTGTATCTGAGCAAAGGTACCAAACTACCAGAATTTGTTAAACTTAATTTGCCATCGTTGTATTAACGAATCTAGGATCTGATATGGACTAAAAACACAGTTGAAATACTTCCTATAAAAACAAGAGAAAGAGTAAACTCGAAATCTAGGTATTACATATAACACATACATATATACATACATATATACATACATATATACATACATATATACATACATATATACATACATATATACATACATACATATATACATACATATATACATACATATATACATACATATATACATACATATATACATACATATATACATACATATATACATACATATACACATACATATACACATACATATATACATATACAGATACATATACACATACATATATACATATACAGATACATATACACATACATATATACATATACACATATACACATACATAAACATACACATACATACATACATACATATATACATATACACATACATACATATATATACACATACATACATATATATACACATACATACATATACATATGTATACATACATATATATAAATACATATATATATATATATACATATATATACATACATCTATATACATATATTATACACATATACATATATAGAGAGAGATACAGTATGATAATATGGATGAGAAAATAATGTGGACCAAAAAAATTGTGAGCAAGGCTACCAAATGCTGATCGATGTGACATATAGTTTTGCCTGTGTATTTTAAATGATTTGATACACAACCACCTCTCCATAGTCTGCATGTCATCCCAATAAGACAGCCCCCATCCCTCTAAATGTGACAGTCAGAGTCTAAACAAGTAAGCGATGACAATTTTTATAGAGGAAAGTGCAACAGCATTCCGGTTATTTCCATAAATCTGTGTTTCGTAATGAATTTGTTATAGTCGAACATAAAAATAATGCGAGAAATTATAACAATAAAAACACTTAACTCCTACGACGGGACAGAGCACTTCTCCCTAAATTGCCTTTTCTCCAACTTCCATTTGTTATGCTTTCCACTCCAATGCACAGATATCATTTATTTTCTTTGGGGGAACGAAAACCTCTCCAAAAAAAAAAAAAACAGACAACCTTCCCACCAAACCTAAAAAAATGGCACTTGGGAAAAAAATGGACAAAAAGGCAGCAGGGGTACAAAAGTGGATCGATGACAAAATGGAAGAAAGGCTATTATTGAGCTAGATAATGAAGATAATTAGAGCAGAAATTTGACAGATCATGGCACACGGTAAGATATTAACATCAAACTTGCACAGAAAGATGGAGGAAAGAAAAAAAACAAAGAGTGGGCTTTGGTTAGTGATTCATTATAACGTGAAAGTCAATTTTCCTTATGGCTTCTCTTTTATCTGCTACAATTACGGGCACTGTGTTTATCTGGTAGCAGGCAAATAGGCCTGCTTTTGTTTAGACTTGTGTCAGCTAAAATGAACAAGCACCATCAACTCCGAATGGCGGCAACAGTACATGGCAGGGTCAATCTTGACAGTAGGGACACATAATAACTATTGATTGCTATAGTCAAAGATAAGGTATACTCTTTTAAGTTAGCTCCCTTTTTAAATACTACAACCCATGCAAGAAAATTGGCCACTTGATCCAAAAATGCAGGGTGGGGACCCGGCAGGAGTTTAAAACTAGTTGGCAGGAATGAAAAATGTGAGCCACAGGGTCAATCATTCCTGCAGCTAACAAAGTCCTTATGTTATATGCACAGTACATACATTAACCAATGGAGTTTGGTTACCATGTGTTAATTACCAAGCAAGCAAATCCCAATTAGTGCACTGAACAAATCCACTCAAATTACTCGACTTGCCAAGAAATGGACTAAAAAGGTGATTAAAGGCTTGAACAAAACAAACCAAATGGGAAATTTGGTATAGGAAAAAAAAAGCCCTGCTGTGTGGAGCCCCTTTTTTCTACTATGTTAACTAAACATAATTTTCATGGTGGCAAATACAATTAGTCACAATTACTTCTCCTGTCAAGTCAAGTATTATCACAAAAGAGGGATAGAAAGCAGCCAACTATGTATTTTTTTCCTTTTTTTCTTCTCTTTTTGCAGCTACTGGGTAAAAAAAAACATCTTTAAAATGTCCTCAAAAGCAATACATAATCATTTTATAAAAAAATAAATAAAAAATAGTGGGGAAATTCTTGTGTCAACCTCAACTATATCTTCTATTTTTGTAAATATAAAGTATAGAAAAATGTTAGGCCAAGGTAGGTAGTATTTTGTGTAAAATAGAATGAATAAAAAATGTCATGGTGTCAACTTGGAATGACTATTTGTTATTATTTTTCAAAGTGTATAAAACATGTAATGTGTGTGTGTGTGTCATCATATTTCAGTTTGCTACTTCTTCTTTCCAACTGTGCCTTTACATTGCTGTTGGATATAAGACTAAAGACAGATTGTGTGATCCATGCAATTTTGATGGAAATCAGCAGGGTGCAGGCCACAGTGTTTAGCTGTCAACCAGCATACCAGCAGGTAAGAGTGTGGAAAATATAGAGGAAAGGGTAGGAAAGGATATGTTTTATTCAAGCTTGTGCAACAGTAAAGACGTAGAATATTTGCGTCATGTTTTTAACATCCTTATGGCGAGGGCTGTGACCATTTTGAAGGCAAAGCAAGGCTTTCAGTGATCCAACGTAACACAACAAATGCCAAATTTGAGTTGCACAGCTTCCGTAAAGTGGCTATGTGTCTTAAAACAATAGTAAACCGAAAGAGGCAAGGTACAGAACTGTCCCTGACAAGCTACATTATGAACAGTGAGCAGTGACAGCCCCCATTTTTTAAACAAAGTTGGCAAATGCATCAAATTGAGCCCATATTTTACCATACAGGTTACCAGAGAGCCATATACACCCATTAAAAGAGCCACATATGGCTCCCAAGCCATATACACCCATCAAAAGAGCCACATATAGCTCCCAAGCCATATACACCCATCAAAAGAGCCACATATAGCTCCCGAGCCATATACACCCATCAAAAGAGCCACATATAGCTCCCAAGCCATATACGCCCATCAAAAGAGCCACATATGGCTCCCGAGCCATAGCTTTGGGTACATTTTCACCTCTAAGACAAAGATTGCATTTTCTTCCAAGTCAAGCCTCATATTTTTGGATTTTTGTCATTTAGTACTGACAAAAACAAGGGAACTGCTGCAAATTCTCCATTCAGTCATTTCAGTTTTAACCAATCAGTGACAAAAAAGATATTATTCTATGCCTGATTTGTACTATAGAGTATACACAATACTATTGTCATTGAAATGTAGTAGAAACATGCACAATGAGACATGATATTGAAAGTCATTCTAATGGAAAGGGAAAACCAACCTCTGAATAAAGTATGATTGCTGTGTTGCATCTTTCATAGACACCAAGTCACCTTACAACAACTCCCTTCACTTTCTCGTATCAATTTAAGACTCAGGAGAGTTATTTTGAGAAACGGCTGAGCCAAGAAAATACGAAAAAGAAAAGAAGAAACTCTCATTGTTGATGTTGACTTATTCAGTTATTCAACCATGTGGCAAATAGACATTCTCCACAAATGGAAGCTCCAGTTCTGAATGATTAATTGGCTAAACCAAGTTTTATCAGGAATTGAACATAAATTACCTGTTATAAACGCATTTAAATACCGTATTTTCACGACTATAAGGCGCACTGTATTATAAGGCACACTGTATTATAAGGCGCACTGTATTATAAGGCGCACTGTCTATTTTGGAGAAAATTTAAGACTTTTAAGTGCACCTTATAGTCGTGAAAATACGGTAATTGCTATTGACCTCAGGTATGAAGTATTCACTACACAGTCACCTCTAGAGCCAGCCATTGTTGGACGTTTTGGATTTTTTTTAATAAAATCTTGCAGTGGGGGAGGAGCTATATGATGGAAGATTTTGTAAACTAAGATGGCATCTGCATATTTAACAATATTGTTTCAGTTCAGGCGTTTTTGTTTTTTAAATATCCGACAGTGGTGGTTTTTCGTTTTTGGTTTTGTTTTTTCCACATATAAGGCGCACTGGATTATAAGGCGCACAGTCTATTTTGGAGAAAATGTAAGACTTTTAAGTTCGCCTTATAACCCTCGTGAAAATACGATAGTTAGAAATGGAAGAATGGCTATATCAAGCAACAATTAGCAATACGGAAACAAATCCAGTTCTGTACAATTACCAACGGGAAAGACTAAAAAAATAGCTTTTAAAGTGTTTTTAAATAAAATGACTTGATGGTTATTGTCAGCCTAAGTTATATTTGCCAAGATTGAGGGCACGAGGACAGGTAGCAATCTATACTCTCAGGATGTTGACCTGTTCCGCCTGCCACCTACAGTGCCGACGTCGGTAATTTCACTGTGTCAGCCAGAGCGGTGAGTGGAACCAATGCAGATGTGATTAGTCTGACTAGGGGGTAAATGAAAACCATTATCAAGGTTTTCTTCTATGCCGCATCTTAATGGGAAACTCAGCAGAGGTTATTTGAATTGCTAAGTCAGTACCGGCAACTCTCATTTGGTGCTGAATTTTTTTTTTTTTTTTTGGTGGCAAGATGTGTATTCTACCTGCTGATTTTGTTTTGTTTTGGAATTGGTAACATTTTCAAAATAGAACTCGGTGTTTTGATGCAATACGCCCTGCAGGCTAAATGGGTTTGTGGATTTAATGTTTTATGAAAGTCAAAAAATGAAACGAAGCTGTAGTTATTGATAAATCAATAATTGTAGGGGAGGAATGATGACAATTTTACAAATATATTTCCTGGTAGTTCAAAGTATGTAGTGAGAAATGTCATTTATTTGTTTGTGTATGCAAAATAAATGAAATGATGTAAGTTAAAGCCAATAAACATCAAGCTCTTACCTTGAATTCTTGCACACAATCAAGCAATTATAAGTGAAAAACTCTAAAGACTTTACAATACCCTAAAAAAAAAACATAAAAAGAAAATTGTCCTACCTTGTTTTCCAACTGCATTCATGGTTTTCAAACTTTTCCGTTCTAGAATCTGCAAAAAAACAAAAACAAAATGTCTTAAATTTTCCTCTCAGGTGTTTTGGGTGCACAACTTCTTGAGTTTGCAAATTCTGGGCAAGTTGTTGACACAAAACTTTGCAGAAGAGGTATGGAGTTTGTTTACAAAATACCCGAACATTTCACTGCAAAACAGTATCTCATTTGCTTTTAACGAGCATTGAAGTATTACGTGCAAGGAAACCTTAATAGTAGAAAAGGGACCTATTCAGAATGATGAAAGAGACTAATCCTACTAGCAGCATGCCTCTATAGATAAAGAAGAAGAAAAAAGTACTAAATAGAAACACAAACACATCTTTCATTCATTCATATATCTGTTATTCACATTTAAAAATGTTTGCAGGTATCACCAAACAAATTTGGGGCATAATAGTTCCCTTTAAACGTGGTCATGGTCATTTACAAAAAAAAAAGCAGCAATCTGTTTACATCTGGCAAGGCCATAATTTGTTGTTGTTGGAATATTCATGACCGGACGTTTGGTCACCCGTCTTTTGGTCGCTGGTCAAATGTACTTAGATATTAAACAGTACTTAGATATTAAACACTACTTAGATATTAAACAGTACTTAGGTATTAAACAGTACTTAGGTATTAAACAGTACTTAGATATTAAACAGTACTAAGATATTAAACAGTACTTAGATATTAAACAGTACTTAGATATTAAACAGTACTTAGATATTAAAGAGTACTTAGAAAAATAAACAGTACTTAGATATTAAACAGTACTTAGATATTAAACACTACTTAGATATTAAACAGTACTTAGATATGAACAGTACTTAGAAAAATAAACAGTACTTAGATATTAAACAGTACTTAGATATTAAACACTACTTAGATATTAAACAGTACTTAGATATTAAACTCTCTTTCTTAGATATTAAACTCTCTTTTTTAGATATTAAACTCTCTTTCTTAGATACTAAACTCTCTTTCTTAGATATTAAATTCTCTCTCTTAGATATTAAACTCTCTCTCTTAGATATCAAACTCTTTCTCTCATGAATATAATTTTAAGAGCTGGTTTCAACAGTAAACTCTCGGTCACCAATTGACCGGCGACCAAAAGGGACCAAAAGACCGGCGACCAAACGTCCGAGCACCATAATATTGCCCCACTTTTGTTGACGGATAACAACCCGGTCTTGATTTGATAGTTGCTCATCTCATCGCACGGTTTACGAGGTCAAAAACCAACAACAATCTGACCAACAAGTTTCCAACCAAGCTCGACATTGAAAGCAATACATCTAACAGCAATTCAATGAAAAGTACTCCTACTTATCTTGCATACACAAAATCGAAAACAAAGACCAACACACTGCAAGACAAACACTTTGGCAAATACGTATGCTAGCTAGACATTTTAAGTAAATAGGATAGAAAAGTAGCGCTGCATAGTGGGTAATGAGGGCTGATTGTTTGTGACTGCGCCGTACTAAGGCTGATTTCCCAGCTGAGGAACGAGGGTTTCGCTGTCAGCAGAAGATAGAAAATGAGCCTGTAGCTTCAACGCTTTTCTGAAAAAGACAGCCAAGTCCACTTGGCTATTTAGCTTTAGATGGCAGATGCAAGCAGAGAGTGATGATGTGAGTATTTTAAATATATGGTGAGAAAATTCAAGTCTATTTGCATGGAAATTTGCACTTTGCCGTTATACACTGGAAATGTAGAAGGGGAGATGGCGGCTACTAAAAGGGCATGCACAGTCAATTACTGATTCGCAGACAGCAGTTACTGTGAAATCTGCATGACAGCTTGGCACATAATCGATCAGAAATCTTCCTTATTGGCATCTTTACGTAGTGTGACAAACCTAGTGGTAAGGTTTTATCTTATATTAAAAAGATGGTATGCTTGGAATACTATTGGGAAAAATATTTCTTGCAAGTAATAGGGCTATTGTTCTTATTCTAACAGTTATTTAAATGGCAAAACTAGGAGTCAGGAACCTTTTTGACAAAGAGAGAGCCATAAACAAATCATATTTTCAATTGTTATTCATTGAGAGCCATACTCAGAATTTACTAGAAGTAAAAAATACATGAAATACATGCATTTTTAGTCATTTGACTGCCTTTAAAGTAGAAAAAGTCCCATAATTATGTTTACAAAAATGTTACCCTGATGCTAATCAATGGGATACATGCATACAAGATTTAATTAAAAACTGGAAGATTAAAGCAACTCTAGAGATAGTGTCCATATTTTAGCTCACAGTTTAACGGAGAGCCTTAGGCACCCATCAAAAGAGCCACATGTGGCTCCTGAGCCATACCCCTGGCCTAAACTATTCCCAGCAGAAGAATAAAATCAAGAAAATGTCTCCACTGATACGGTGTCAAGTTCAACGAACATATTTATGCAGATTTATCAGGAGATACTGTGTATTCCCAGTTGCAATAGAGAGTCCTAGCTTTCCTCGGACTATGACGAGGTCAACCAAAAGAGGAACATTGTCACCATATGGCTCTCTTGCATTATCATATATATCCATTCGCTGTAATTTTTACAAGCAAACAACAGCAGGTATACAGAGCATGCTTTTTTTTATTAATTGAATGTTTTCCTTTGCTTGGTAAAGTCTATTGACTGCAACAATCCAGTTTTTTTTTTCCACTGACCTTGACATCACCCCTGTCAACAGTGTCTAATTATCCTTTCACTGGGGGAACGGCTTCTCACATTTTCCCTATTGATTTAGGTCATTTTGTACCTGAACATTGTAATTAATCCGATTATGACAGTGTGTGGGTCCAGTTCATTAGGCTAGCCCAGCTGCAATGAAGGCAGATGCCCACTAGGCCATAAGGATTCATCACAGAACCACTGAGGCTTGAAGAACACATCAACCAGTAGCGTGACGCAGAAATAGACACAGACACAAACACATTAAATAACAAAATAATTCCTTAACTTTGAAAATGAGACTAAGTTTAATCAGCAATGCTAAAAACTAAGATAACTATGCGTTATATATTCTTTTAATGATTAATTTTCTTTGTTTTAAAAGGCTTTGGATTGGATTTTATTTATTTTTTAGCATTTTAGGAAATAACTCTTATACCAGGGGTGGGCAAACTTTTTGGCCACATTGACTTTAAAATGTTTACAGATGGGCCGGGTCAGCACAAGATATGATACACATAAAAAAGTGCATCCGTTAACAGTACATATGAAACATAAACAGAAAAAAAGGAATAAAGTAGAAACATACTCATGACTCATCATTAAAGTAAAAATTATAGAGTACACAGTAAAGTAAAAAGGAATGTATTAAGAAATATTAAAATGTCATTTAAAAAAAGATGAAGGGGCTGTAAAACACACAAAAATAAATAAGAGTGGATAGAGTTATTGCCACTTAATGGTGCCATCTTGGGGAAAAAAAGTAAAAATAAAAAATAATAAATAAAATTATAATTGGACAAAGTCGGCGGGCCGGATTAAAAAGCCTAACGGGCCATATGTAGCCCGCGGGCCGTAGTTTGCCCACGCCTGCCTTATACTTTCTCTACTCGTCTCTATCCGACATGGAGGTTGCACTGCAATTGATGGGGAAATGATGAGCCCTGGTTTGAATCAATAGACACTGCACCCATGGAAAAAGGTTTGTGTCTTTTGACATTTTAAAAGGACACATGTTTTCCTCTGGTTGACCAACGGAATGGTGGCTCTTGTTCTATTGTACTGTGCAAATTGTTTATTGACTTGGAAAGGCCTGAGGGCTCATCTCATGTCATTGTACCAAGTCTTGCAGAGAAATCAACATGGTCGGTCGGTCGGTTGGGGCCATCCATGCGTGCCAATATAAGATCCAGTTGAGAAAGAAGCTTATTCCCAGTTTGATGCCTACATTCACAAAATCATTAGAAACACATGTTCCAAAAATCACAGTCCCTATTTTGTCATTATTCCCTTTTTTTCACTATATTGTTTAAAGATCTAAATGCGAGTTTGACTACTTTCCCATTTGTGTCCTCCAATTTGCTGTCAATCAACTGAATGTATACCCCCCCCCACCCCCCCCCCCCCCCACGACCCATAGTAGGTTTGTTTAGACTTCATCACTCTTTGTGAAGATAAACTGTACAGTTAAGTAATCCTACCCTTTTTATTCCATGAAAGTATAAAGTGTTATTCTTCCTATTGCTGCACACATCCTTGGGCAAATTCCTTGCTCTTAGAATATATGCAAATGGGTTCATAATTAGAATACCAAAGGGTTCATTTTCCAATTCTCTAATTTGTTATGCCGCGGTGCATGCATGTGTGTACGCTTTGATTGCTCTCACATGCTCCACTGCATTTTAGCCAGGCAACATTTTCACTTTGCTTGAAGCTCCTCAACTTCTCTTGCCCGTTACTTCACGCTACGGTTGAAACTATGGCTCGGGAGCCACATGTGGCTCTTTGGATGAGTGCATCTGGTTCTTTGCTAACCTGTGAGCTAAAATATGTAAATCGCTGATGACAGAATTGAGATATTACATCTAGAACTGCTTTAATCTTCATTTTTTTGCAGTAGACTCTTCTGGAATGCACCCTCTCATTGATTAGCAACAGCATAAGAATATTTTTTTAAATATTCATTTTTTTCCACTTTAAAAGTGGTGAAATTACTGAAAAAATTGATAAGAAACTTGTTTACATGTATGTATTTTGAGTTTTAAATTCGTTGTATAGCTCACAAGGAATAACATTGGAAAATATGAATTGTTTGTAGCTCTAGTCGTCAAAAAAAGTTCCCTCTCTCTCTCTTTTTCTCTCGTTCTCCCTCCCTTTGTCTTTCTCTCTCTTGTAGCTAATATAAAACAGCCCAGACGCGTTTCTATACCTCGGCTGGAGACCATCATCTCCACACAAACTGTTCTCTCTCTTCATTGTGTGAGCGAATCAGCGACTGGATGGCATAACTGAAACCAATTCAACCAAAGACCGAGCCTCACTTTATGATCAGCAGCATATATTCTTCTATTCTCTATCACTGTATGATAGTGATTCCGTTCCGCTGATTTACTGTGGTTATGAATATAAAGAAGAAATAAGTCTTTCTTAAAAGACTCTGTTCTGTGGCCATAATACTCCAAAACACCCATGTTTGAATTAGAAAGTTATTGCAATTTTTTGGTTAAAAAGATTGGGTCAATTGTTTGGTTAAAGAATTGGGTCAATTTTTGGTTTAAAAAAATGAGTCAATCTTTGGTTTAAGAAATTGGGTCGATTTTTGGTTTAAAAAAAATTGTCATTTTTTGGTTAAAAAACATTTTTTGTCAATTTTTGGTTCAATTTTTTTTTGTCAATTTTGTCATTTTTTGGGGCACTTTGGACCATGCCAGAAGTTTACTTTAAAAACGCTTACCCACGCAATGGCATCCTCTCCCTTGACTTTTCCAATTCACCGTTGACTTTTCATGGGTTTTTGGACAAAAACTCATGCATTTATATGCTCTTATGCATTTATACAAAGTTTTCTGCCTTATGCACCCTCTATCTATCCTTGGCCACCGCCATCCTTTCAGATCTTTAAGAATACAAGATATTGTCACACTATAGTCAGTAGATGAAGGCACTTTGTAAAAGAAAAACAATTAGTAGCGCTGATGGAGGCCGTATGAGGTAATGAAATGACATATCTCATTGTTCTGTGTAATGGAGAGCAGTTTGAAGTTAATTGAGGGGAGATCACCGAGTACAATGTGTACCCAAGTATTATTATCAGTGAGAAAATCACTAGAGCCAATTCCTTATCAGACTATAAATGAAAATTATCTTGGTTTAATGGGATAGATGGCCAGATCAGTTATTATTATAATTAAATTCATATTCTTTTTATTCATTTATGAGGGAATGAATGGCCCATTCATACTGAAATTCACATTGAAAAAATAAATCCTATTCTGTAACTTGTATGTTGTTGTTTTTTGTACATTTATATATATATAAATAATTATGATTACCCCAGTTTATTCAGTTTAAATTGAATTTTAATCAGTAGTAGAAACTACTAATGCTTAGAATAATGTTTCCCAACCATAATGGTGTAATAATTGAAGTAATATGTGGAGAAAAGTCAATATTGTGCGATAAAAAACATGAAATTACTTCTTTTTGCATCACCCGAATCAAAAGATATTCAACTTTTAATGACATTAAGTCAGTGTGAAAATAAATGATAACATTTATAGGTTTATACGATGGCTGCTGATAAAACTTTGATGAGAACAACTTGTTAATATAGGCGACATAGTTTTAAATTAAAAGATTTTCAGATGATGGTGATTTTTTTTCAATGCAAAAAAAAGTGTACTGCAGCTCAAAAAGTTTGTGAAAATAACTGGCTTAGATAATAAAATGCATGTTATAGAAATAAATGATAACGGTTGCAGTTGATATGTTTTTCGAAGGAGATATAGTGCCATCTTCTGGTGAAATCCGGGAAGGACATTTAACAATAAACTGGAGGAAACTAATTTCATCATTTAGAATTAGATAGACATCTTTCTCATACAGTTTAAGAGTTGGAATATAATTCTCTAAAACTTACTCAAATTAAATTTCACAAACTATATTCTAGTGCACTAAATATCATATTTTAGTTCATCATTTAAATACTGTAATTACATGTAGGGTCACATATTTTGCTATCAACTTCCTTGTATTTTAAAGCCAGAAAATATTCATCATTGGCAATGAGCCAATCAACTAATTAAAGTTTTTTTTCATAATTCATATAGCCACTATCTTTTTATTGAAGCCAATAAAGTGTCATGAACAGGAATTGTGTAAAAATAATTCACTCAATGTTGCAATAATAAATTATTTTTACCATATTTCTGTTTAGCCAAAAAATAAAAGTCTAGAAAAAATAATAAATCACCTTATTTACCTTCTTTAGATGATTTTTGAGTGACGTAGAAGAGTCTGATATCGTCATGCTTTACCATGGGTAGTGTTTCAGGTCTGGAAAAATACACAGAAAGTACAAATGTTAAAAATTCAGTTCCAAATGAAAGTATAATTCCTAAAACTAAGTGATTTTGAAAAATATTGTTGCCATTGGCATAAGCACTTATCTGATATATTTTACAAAACAAGAATATATGTGGCTCAACCCCTACTTTTAGGATAGTGCCCTCATGTATTTATGAAGTTAATAGCAGGTTTTCTTATGATTAAGTATGGCACACCTTTACAAAATAACTTCCGTGATGTTCAATTGTAATACATAATTATTGTTTAAATGATTCTCATTACTTATTCATTCCTTAACCTTGACCCATAGTCAAGAATGCCCAAAAGTTTGTAGAAAGCTGAAAAATGCAAAGGAAAGAAATGAATGAAAACAAAGATTTTATAGCAAACTACTCAATAATAAATTAAATATAAAGCCTTTTTTTCCCTTTTGTGCCTTGTCTAAATTGTTTCATTTCACAAGACGGCTTCTATATACTAATAATTCATTTTCCTAATTTAAAAAAAACAACCTTGTTAGGCTTTAGAAAGGAGAAAAACGGTATGATATTTCAAAGTAAAAGAAAAACAAAGATGCAGTCATTCTGTAGCTAAGCAGGCAACATTCCTTGAAATAGAATTTAAAGGGTGTGCCCAGGTGACATTAAACCTACAAAGATAAAAACAAGAAAAACAAACAGCCACAAGTTGTGAGAGGCCAAAGACAGAAGGAGTTGGCGATGGATCTGTTTATTAGTTTTTTCTTTCTGTTGGGGTTCATACTTCAAATTAATGGTGAGTAATTCACATATTTCTTGTTGAAATGCTTATATTGAGTTTCAGTGCATTCATTTAATTCATAATTGTATTAACAAAGGGTTATCAACAAATAAGAACTGTATACAGGAGTCATTGGGTTATAATGTCTTCCACTTAAGACTTTTAATTTTTATGACTGCACCCTATAGACCAGGGGTGGGCAAACTTTTCAGCCCGGGGGCCATATTGACTAAAAAAAAAAATTGACAGATGGGCCGGGTCAACACAAGATATGATACAAATAAAAAAGTGCATCCGTTAATAGTACATATGAAACATAAACAGAAAAAAAGGACTAAAGTATTAAGATACTCATCACTCATCTTTCAAGTAAAAAGTATAAAGTACAAAGTCAAGTAAAAAGGAATGTATTAAGAAATATTAAAATGTCATTAAAAAAAGATAGAGGGGCTGTAAAACCCGGAAAATAAATAAGAGTGGATAGAGCTACTGCCACTGGTTTGTGCGTGATAGCGCCATCTTAGGGGGAAATAAAAATATTTGGAAAATGTCGGATTAAAAAGCCGAGCGGGCCGGATGTGGCTCGCGGGCCGTATAGTAAGTCGAGGACTTTAAAGTAGTGCAAATCATCTTAGGATAGTACTTAAATAAAGTTTGGTAAATATATTTTATTCACCGACTGTCTTTTTGATTTCATTTTAGGACAAGATTCTGGTCAAGGTAACATCCAAAGCAATTCAATTCAAATGGGTTAATAGAAGTTAATAAATTAAAATGTTATTATTTTTCTCTTTCAATTACTAAGGGACTACCACTCCATCAGGTAAGCTTCTACACCACACAATTGTTACTAACCACATTTTAGCACTATATTTCTAGAATTCAGTTCAATTGTTAGTGATTTAAGGGTATATGATTCAGTCAAAAATGTCAAATATTGAAGTTAATTCATGAAAATAGAAAATGATGTGATTTTTTTTCTGTTTCATTTATCCAGCAAGTCCAAATATAACAAGTTAGCTACCAAACCTCAAAATTTCATATACCATTATTATACATTTCTCTAAACCTCTGAAGTTTATTCATTGTTTTATTATTGACTGATTAGAATAGCCAATAATAATATATTATTTCTCTTTCATTTACTTCGCAATTACAAATGGAACAGGTAAGCTCCCACACTTACCACATTTTGCAAGTTTCAGGGAATATAATTTATTCAAAGGTCAAACACAAGGAAGTTAATAAGTTAAAATGTTATTATTTTTCTCTTTCAATGACTAAGGACCTTCCAATCCACAAAGTAAGTTGCCACACCTGTATTAACCACATTTTTGCACCATATTTCTAGAATTCAGTAAAATTGTTTAGCGGTTTAATGGTATATGATTCAGTCAAATGTCAAATACTGAAATTAATTCATGAAAATAGAAAATAATGTGATTGTTTTTGTTTCATTTATCCAGCAAGTCCAAATATAACAAGTAAGCTACCACACCTCAAAACTACACTTAACATTATACCCCAATATTTCTAGAATTCATTTAAAAAAATGCAGTTTAAGGGAATATCAATAATTACAATGTCAAATATTAAAGCTAATCAATTAAAATTGAAAATAATAATGTGATTATTTCTGTTTCATTTATCCAGCAAGTCCAAATATAACAAGTAAGCTACCACACCACAAAACTGCACATAACATTATTATACATTTCTCAAAACTTCTGAAATTTATTCACTGTTTTATTATTGACCGATTAGTACAGAAAATAATAATATATTATTTCTCTTTCATTTACTTAGCAATTACAAATGGAACAGGTAAGCTCCCACACAACTGTACTTACCACATTTTGAAGGTTTCAGGGAATATAATTCATTCAAAGGTCAAACACATAGAAGTTAATAAATTAAAATGTTATTATTTTTCTCTTTCAATGACTAAGGACCTTCAAATCCACCAGGTAAGTTGCCACACCTGTATTAACCACATTTTTGCATCATATTTCTGGAATTCAGTTCAATTGTTAGTGATTTAAGGGTATATGATTCAGTCAAATGTCAAATATTGAAGTTAATTCATGAAAATAGAAAATGATATGATTTTTTTTCTGTTTCATTTATTCAGAAAATCCAAACAATCCAAACATAACAAGTAAGCTACCACACCTCACAACAATATTTAACATTTTTCCTCAGAATTGCTAGAATTAAGCAAAAATATTAGTGGTTTCAATGTAAAATATTGAATCTAATCAATTCAAATTGAAAATAATATTGTGATTATTTACTCAGCAACTCCAGACAATGGTAAGCTACTAAAAATCACAATTCTACTTAACATTTTAACCCAATATTACTAGAATTTAGCTAAATTTTAAGCTGTCTTTGGGTATAGGTTTCATTCAAATGTCAAAAGTGAATTGATTAAAATTAAAAATGATATGATTGTTTCTCTTTTATTGACTCAGCACCTCCAAATATAACATTGTTTTTTAGTATTCAGCTAAAAGTTCATAGTTTCACAGTATATGATTTATTAAAATGTCAAATATACAATTTATTAAATCTAAATTTAATTTAATATATATTTTTCCTCTTTCCATTACGAAGTAAATCCCATTCCAACAGGTAAGGGACACAATTAATTCATAAATAAATTAAATATTTGATTTAATACAAATAAGATAATAACATTGTATTTTTCATTTATTAGGATTTCCCATGTCATCAGGTGAGCTCTTAGTATTTAACCTAATTACTCTGTTTCATTATTTTTCATTCAAAAAATCATTAAATACCATAATGCTTACTTTTCAGGCCCCATCATATTAGGTAAGTTCCCACCAATGTTCGCCTGTTGCCTTCCCACGTATGATTACATTGACTTTTTATCAAAAACCATCGCGTAACGAACAAAAAATGTGGTTTGTCTGAATGTAGCATAACAATCAAAAGAAAAATCTACATATTGTACCAACATAGATAGTAAATAATGTTTCCGTTTCCCCCCACCAGAACCACAACAAGGTATTTCCAACTACAACACACACGAACACACTGGAAATTAACTTACTAACAAAGTCTTCTTCACCACCAAAAAACAACTAACCCTGCTAGTCCTTACCTCACCACTAGATGGCAGCAAACTAACATCTACAATTGGTTGCTTTTGCTCTGCCTCTCATATCCACATAACCTTCGCCATGTACAAAATACAACTATATTTTTCCTGCAAATTTCCATGTGAATGAATAAATTGCATATCATATTGATAATAGATATTTAGGAACACATTACCATAGTTAACATCAATTGCTTGTATACTTTCACGTTCCTTTCTCTACCTAATAAGTCATGTAATATAATTTTTTTAAAAAGTTGCAATGTTTTATGCATATTCACTTAATCACTTTGTTTATCTATATTTTGCACAGTGTATGCTCATATGAAACTTCGTATTACACATGTCCCAGGATTGAACATAAAGGAACTCATTCAATTTGTAAGTACACACATTACAAACAACACAACATACTGAATTCTTGAGGTTATTAAAATTGTTATATTGTACTCTTACATTACAGTTTGCCCAACAACAATCTCAAATCATATGTGGTGGATGCTTAGTCGGCATAGATATAATAGAAACCACAGAATCCTGAGTTTTGACCTTTGCAATGGAGAAATGCACTATATTTGTCATGAATGAGATTTGCTTGTCATGTGACCCTTATTGTAAAATATCTTCATTCAAATCCATTTCAATAAATGTGTATTGTAATCCTCTTAAGTCGTCAATGTTGTTGTTTTGATCAAAACATTTTACTGAAGACCAGGTAACAAACAAAAGTTGATATTAATGTAAATATTTATGCAAAAAAGACAAGTTCACCCAGTTTAAATGATTTTCTCTAATTCTTCTTTTAAATTAGCTTCCTCCACACTTGTATTTCAACATATTTTGCTCTATATTTACTAGTCTAAAAATATGGGCATCAGATCAGTATTGGCAAAACACAACTAGAGAACAATTGGATTGAATCCGAACTCAAAAAGCAATATCTGAACACCCTTAATTCTCATATAAAACACTCCACATATACTTAAGTGCACATTTTATAAATCAAACAATTACGTGCTATGCTGTTCAACAATATCTTGCAAAAAATAAAGATCCACCCATTTTTGCACATGATTATCACATATTATTTGATTTTACCATCGTATTCTTAACACTTACCAATATTTCAAATCTTGATTCGACGTGGAGCGTTTCCCTCATTTAATTCCATATCGGATGATGTTTTTACTTCCTCATCAGAGTTATTTGTTGCTTTAAATTCATATTTTTGGATGCCAAATTCATCTTGATTCAAGTATAATTGTATATTTCCACAGAGAGGTCGAAAATATCCACCGATTCGTGAAATGTTTGTAATTAAGACATGTGACTCGCCACGCGTGGTATACCTGTCAAAATAAAATTCATTTTTTTTCGGGTTGGATTAAAATCAGTGCATCTAGTGCACCAATATTTTATTATTCAAATGTATTGCACTAATTTAAAAAGTTCTGGAGAGTATATTAGATAAACTTTGGTCTGATCCACTGTGCTTTCTTTTATTATTTTATTTATTTCCTTATTTATTGAATTATTGAATAATTTCATCTATGTAACAACGATCGCACGATCTGGTGGTTGAAATATTTTATAAAAAATTAATGATTCGATTTGATAGTGCAAATTAAATAAGAAATAAGTAGGTTTGGGACTTTTAACTCGATTCTATAATTTCCGGAAAGTAGTTGTTCGCCTGAATAAAATACTGCGTTGCTATACTGTTTTTAACCAGTAGGTGTCGACAAATTAACATTTACTATTTGTTGGTTACTATTTTACGTGTTGCTGTAAGAAAGCAACCCTTATTGGATGAATAAGTATAAAAATGCTGTTTTTTTCTGTATTTATCCATATTTTTTGTGCCTGTATTGTTTTTTTTAATCTGCATATGAATGAATACGTTGCTTTTCCCTTTGGTAATGATTCTAATTATTTAGTTTAGATGACATCTTTTGTGATAGGCCTCAAACTATGGACCACTATGGGCCTTCTCAAAAAGCCATCAAAAATACACACTTTTCCAGGGTTGATTTATGTGGTGACCTCCATTTCTAAAAGAGGATGAGGTAATTATGTCATAGGAAGTGGAAGCAGTTTCCTGCAGCCAAATCCTCTTCGAGTGGATAGTTCAAATTAGACAAGCGTCACCTACCCTGACGAACCTTTGACCTTGCTGATTAGATTGCATTTAAAGCATGTGTAAATGAGTTCATTTCCTCGCCATTTTCAATCGGGCAATCTTATTAAATTATTTTGCTAACCAGCTCATGTGGAAAAGCTACGGATACTCTGTAATAGGAATAGAGAGAGGGACACTGCTAGTCCAACCAGTCAAAATGGATCAGGTTAGATGGGTCGATCGACGTAAAGCCAATCTCTTGATTTATTCCAGATTCACCAAATCACATTTAGGAATATGTTTTTAATTTGATTCATGCTAAATGGGCTTGTATGGTCCTGATATCATTTTATTCAAAAGATTTCTACATACATATACACATGTATATATGTATGTGTGTATATATATATGGGTGTATATATGTGTAGGTGTGTATATATGTGTGTATATAAATGTGTATATATGTGTGTATATATATATGTGTATATATGTGTGTATATGTCTGTGTATATATGTGTGTATATATGTGTGTATATATGTGTATATATGTGTGTATATATATGTGTATATATGTGTGTATATATATATATATGTGTGTATATAGGTGAATATATGAGTGTATATATATGTGTATATATATCTGTGTATTTGTGTGTTTATATGTGTATATATATCTGTGTATTTGTGTGTATATATGTGTATATATATATGTATATATATGTGTGTATATATATGTATATATGTGTGTATATATATGTGTATATATGTGTGTATATATATGTGTATATATATGTGTGTATATATATGTGTGTATTTATATATATATATGATATGTGTGTATTTATATATATATATGTGTGTATATATATACATATATATATATATATATATATATATATATATATATATATATATATATATATATATATATATATATATATATATATATATATACACACACACACACACACATATATATACACACACACACATATATACTGTATGTGTTATATATGATTCTGACATAAAACCTAAATCGCAAATCTACGAGAAACTAATTACTCATTTAATATTCCATATTAAAATCCAACCAACGAGAAGCATCAAAATAAGGTGAGGACACCATAACCCATTTTAGGTTGTATTCTCATATGCACAGTTTGGGAAAAATAATAATAATAGGCTTACAAATAAGTATAGTAGAAATTTAGAAAAATGCTAAGGACATCAGAAAAATGAATATACTTCCCACCTTTGCTCATTAGACAGCTTATCTCACCTCTCTCTTCAGAACAGATAATATTTGATGTGTGCACAAATTAGAATCGTGTGTTTCTCTTTTAAAATTGTCTCCACCTCCCTCCTTGCTCGGCCTGTGCAATTGAAGTAAAATCTCCAGACTGTGGTTCACGTTTCGTCACCACTTTGTAAACTTAGATCATACGGGGTCAGCCAGAGGTTGAAGCGACCCTTACAGCCGTGCGTCTACTCTACCAAAGATCAGTTACCGTGTAATGGTGAAGGAATGTCGCCCAGTCTCTAGTGACTATTGCCGTTTTTTCTATCTTAATTAGAACCAATTTGAGTGCGGGATGTCACTGGGCTTAACTCCCAAAGCGATGCTGACATGCATGGACTTACACATTAGATACACTTGCAAGACAAGAAGAATCTTCAAACTAAATTTCATAAAACCGAATGATCCCTTTTGACACAATTAGAGAGGAAATGACATTGTTAGTGTATTGAGGTTGATGCTTTATAGTAAACTAGTACTACATCATAAATCAAATCTTTATTATATTTATGTGTATTTGTTTTTTACAATTTGGAAGCTTTGGAGACACCATATTTTGGCAGATTTCTGTCTTTGATTTTGAACCAAAAATTGGAGTTACAAGCGCTGAGTATTGCCTGGGAAAGCAAATAAATTAAAAATAATAATAAAAGCTTCTACGCCAGTTGAACATGAATTATAACTCTTTTTTTATATGGCTCTATAATCGTGTGTACTGCCCTCAGGTGGTCATGGGGCACATATCTAAAGATAAGATAGAATATTATGGGTGAATTAAATTGTATCGTGACTATATTTCCTTTTTAGAAAATATAATTAAATATAAAATATTATTTTTCTCGTTTTTAAACAAGTGGTGCAAATGAATGATATTTTTATTAATTTTAAACCATTTAAAATACAAATATTTTGACCCTCATGGAACTCATAACCAATCCTCACTATACTTCTCCCTTAAGATTTACCTAATGTAAACTATAATATAAAATGATAACAAATTGAATGAATTAATCTAAAAAAAAAATCACCCCAACGAATAGAAATCTTAGTAAAAACAAACTTATTTATCATATTTAATGCTATAGTTAAAGAAAGTCACTACACAAGTGAAGTACATACTATACTACAGTAATAAATATCAGAATACTCTATTTTTTTCATTGAGTACACTTCAAAACATCTTGTGTCTATTGCAATTTTGAATAATTACATTTTTTTAAAAAGGCAATTTGTCCACATAGCGGAATATACTAAAAAAATAAATATAAATTTGAACCCCACAAAAAACACCACCACACAGAATTGTGAAGGCATGACTCTTTTCCTGGCGGTTTGTATGTGCGTGCACGCATGTATGTTATTGATCCTGATTGGGCCTCACGGGACGAGATTCTAACCTGCCGTTGACCCGCACCTCTCCGTGTTTCCACCCTTCCCTCCCATCATCAGAGGCAGCTGTCTATTGCTGCCAGCAGGCCGGCTCGCGTGTCATTTCTGATTGTTAGATAGAATGTAAAGGGAAGAGAGAAAGAAAAAATCCTTGATACATTTTTTTTTGTTGCAAAATTACATGCAGGTCTCAGCTGGCGTTTCTTTGGCTAGCTAACTATCAAAACATGACAAAGTTTACTTTAGCATACCGGTGCCTAAATGGTGAGCTGTGGTTCTCAGGTAATCAATTTGCAATTAAAAAAGTTGTATTTGAAAAATTCTAAAAGAACTATCTGATAAAAGAAACATCATGTAATAAAAAAAAAACAAATACAAATTCCTTTCTAGAGAATCTTATTTGTTTATCACTGTCAATGGAAGCCAATGAGTTATAAACATATTACCATATTTATATACCAGCTTTTTAATATACCCCCATTTAATATACTTGGGTATATTAAATGGCAGGGGTAAATTAAATGGCAGGGGTATATTAAATGGCAGGGGTATATTAAATGGCAGGGGTATATTAAATGGCAGGGGTATATTAAATGGCAGGGGTATATTAAATGGCAGGGGTATATTAAATGGCAGGGGTATATTAAATGGCAGGGGTATATTAAATGGCAGGGGTATATTAAATGGCAGGGGTATATTAAATGGCAGGGGTATATTAAATGGCAGGGGTATATTAAATGGCGCACAAATGGGAAGGTATGATCCACTAAGGACTCTTTATACCCAGATGGGGTGCATGTTTTTGAAAAAATAGTGCCACATTGTTTCATTTCAAGGGGAAATGTGGATTTATTTGGAGTATTAACTGTGGAGTATTTTTTCAGTTCCAAATGACATTGAAGTAACTTTTTTTATAAGACAGGACTATGATCTATCTCTAAAAAGCTCCTCCCCTTACCTCAACATAGTTTTTTGCCCAAAAATAGCCCCAAAACGATACATTCTTTTAGACAGTGTTCCCTTCATATTATCCTCTGCGTTTGAGCTCATTATAATCATAAAAAATCTTCCAAAATGTTTGACAATCTTTGCTTTTGACCAACCTATGGCCCTGCTGCTACTGATACAGAAAAATAAAAAGGCTATCTTTGTATTAATGCCTTCCCTTGAGGCATACAAAAATGTAAACCTTGTCTTGAGTGGCTCCAAGCGGGCGTACTGTTGTACCCGCTGGCAAATGGACAAAAGAGCAGACGGAAGGGTCTGGTTCATGTCCAAAGCTGTAGCCGAGTTCCATTTCCAAATGAAGTAAAAAGGTAAGAAAGCATCATGAAGGGAGAAACACAAAGACCACACCGCAGGTGGTGTGCCATTTTTCAGAAAAGCATGCTGGGAGTTGTGATAAGTTTTCTGCTTCCTCGATGTAACTCAGTTCCCATTTTTAGGCAACTTTTTATAGGAATTCTATTTCAATTTCAGGCCCAAAATGAAGCCTACTATGACAACATTCCACTCTGTCATTGTGATTCAAAGCAATCGCTGCTTTTCTTCCCATTAGAAACATTTCTTTTTCAGCGTCTTTGTCCGCTTTCCTTCACTTTCAATTTGAGTGCTTAGAAGGCGGCGCACCGACTCTTGGATTGTTGTCACCTCTGGTCAAGTAGTCTACTTATTTCAAAGAGGGTTGAGGTCAAAGGTTAAGTTGTCTCCAGTGTGTTGCTGCTTGACTGACACACCAACTCAAAGCTTCCCCCCGCGCGCTTTTTTAGTCATTGTGTCTTACAAGTATGGCACTTCTTAAGAGGAAAAAAAGAAGGGGGGAAACAATGGTCTTCAATTTGAATCAGCAATAAATTGTAAACATCAATGAACGGCCAACTCTTACATTATTTTGTCATTATGAATCATTTTAAGACATAAAACTGAAAATGTGTGATTTTAAAAATAATTAAATGACTAATGTAGTAGTGGACATGTGTCAAAGTGGCGGCCCGGGGGCCAAATTTGGCCGCCACATCATTTTTTTGTGGCCCGGGAAAGTAAATAATGAGTGCCAATTTTCTGTTTTAGGATCAAATTAAAATGAAGAGTGTAGATGTATGTTATATTTCTTGATTTTAACCCTTTTAAATCAATATTTGTCATTTTTTAATCATTTTTTCTGTTTTTAGTTCAAAAATAATTTTGTAAAACCTAAAAATATATATAAAAAGCTAAAATAACGGAATATTCAGGAATTTTAATCCAGTTGTCTTTTCTTGAAGCCTCTAACAATTGCTAATAGTGTTTTTTTGCAATCTATTTAAAAAAAATACTTATTTGAAACTGTGCTGCAATAATTATAAGAAAATACAAATGTACATAATTTCAGAAATGTACTATAAACTTTGACTGTAGATATTACAGCAAATACGTATAAAATACTTTCTTCCAATTGATAATTGAAAAGAACATGATAAAAACACACTATCTTATGCTGAAATCATGACTATATAACCTAAAATAAACTGAGAAAAAAGATAATACTTCTAAAAAATCTTTAAAAATTCCCATTAAACTTATATTTAAAAAAAAATACAAAATATGCCTCCACAAATGTTCTTAAAACAAGATGTGCATTCCATGTAGAAATTCCCACACTATCAGAATGATGCATTTGACATTTGAATGACACTAACAGCTGAGCACCTGATCCCTCAATCCTCCACATGAGAAGCCCGAAAAAAGAAAAAAATACTGTGTGTGATAAAAACTCACCAGAGATTTTCGCAGCCTTTTGTGAAGGTCTCCAATGGTGTTCCTTTTTTTTTCAAGGGGGGGGCAATAACCACCTCCGAGCCCTTGTGCCGGACGGCAGCTTTATCGGTGACTGATGTCCAAGTATGTCTGTAGGCCAAGTGATTTACAGCAGCTCTGCTTTAGTCATCAGTGGGGTGCAAAGGAGCCCCTAGAGAGTAAGAATTTGTCCAAAAGGAGTGGTTATAAAACGGGATATATTTATGATTTAGTACTCCATTAGGGTGAGGCAGTTGTACATTGCAAAGACACATTGTAATCATTGCTATAATATCAACAAGTCATTTTAAAAGGACCTCTTACCATAGCAAGGAGAAATTTAGCAATGTGGTGATAGAAAAGTGATTTTTTTTTCTTTATTTGTATATTGTCAATTATTCGAGTCATTGTAAATACCAAAAAAAAATATCAAAATGACCAAATTCTTTAAATAAATCAAGTTGTTTTGCAAAAATATTCAGTCGGGACTCAAAAAGTAATGCTTTTAGATATGAAAGCATGCTACAAACAGTTTTTTACGTTTCAATGCTGCAAATAATTTCGGTGTTTTGACTTAAGAGTAGAGTCATGGAATGAACTAAACTCATATCTCAAAGCACCAATGATGGACGGCGATACATTATCACTGGAGCGCATAAAACATGTTTATATATAAAATAGTCACTCATTAAAGTACATCTTGTTTGACAATTTTTATTATAAATAGTAAATAGTGCTGTTTGTACACAAAAAAAATGATACAAAATTGGGGGAGACATGTATAATGAACATTGTTTTTAAGACTCTTTTACTCAACAAATGACATTGAGCAATTGTATGACACTAAATAAATAAACGAACTGAGCTCCAAATCTTTGATGAATTAACTAATTCATCACAACCAAATTAAAAAGTATTCACCTGTACAAATTTTTTTCTTCCGTTTTTTGTTTTTTTTTGGCTTGGTGACCTTTCTTCTCAAATCCTGACCAAGTTATCCTGATTGGTCATGCTCACAACCCAAAAAATGAATGACGGCATTAGGAAAAAAAAAAATAATAATAATAATAAAAGAGCATTTCTCAGGAGGACATTATGACATATGTGTGGTCTGTCCTTTGTTTATGAGGTATGAAGGTATTGCACTTTCTTTGGGCTGCAGTGTTCCACTTTGTCTCCTCCTTCCAAATACACACGACCCACACGGTCGTATTTAAATCGTCTTCGAGTCAGACACCACATCAGGATAAATTTATGTCTTTTCCATCGTTGTTAGCCTTCAGGAGAACATCTGGCCTTTTTTGACGAGGAACAAAAAAATCCATTCATTCCTAGTCAACTTGGTCCCAATGAGCAAAAAAAAAAAAAAAATGTTTGGATGGGATGGTCCTCCCCCCTTTAAAAAGTTCTTTTCACTCCATTTCCAAGTGATTCTATTGACCAATCAACATGTCCGGCTCCACCCTTTGGGTGCCTCAAGTGTTATTTTCAGTGCCCCATTGCAAACGATGCAGTCCATGGTGAAAATGTCTGCCTCACGTCTTAAAAATCAAGTACAGAATCTTGAATGTATTAAGAATCCACCCCTTCACCCCCTGCTCCATCCCACGTTTCCTTCTCCTACTTAAGCATGAACAAGCAAGCTCGGTTCTCCTAGCATGACGAGACTCACAAAGTAACCGGAGAGGTTGAACCTTTGGTCCTAATTATTCCCGTCCATGCCGCCATCGTTGGTCGCCGTGATGAAACCACACCACTGCTACTCACCATCTCTCGCTTTTGGCAGCCCTCTGGTCAGCCTTGGGGTGGTTGGTTGAAGGTAGCGTTTGGGTAGGGGGGGGGGCACGTTCGGGGTCAATGAATGTCAGATTGGTGGGGGGGGGGGGTGTCCGTGTTGAGGAAACAGCAGGTTTAAATAATGAAAGGCACCTGAGGATGAGACAAAAGAGAGTTGAAAAGTACAGCCTGTTGGATGAGGGAATGATGCTTTGGGGTGGAAATGAACACGGAATAGGACGATGGGGATTTTAATGGGTTCCAGGAGGAGGTTTTAAACTCAAAACATTTGAAGCTTAAATCATATTTCTTGATAGAATAGTAGGAAAAGGGGGTTGGAGCATATTGGTAAAAGGGTGATGAGGGATAGAGCTATGAAGCAAGAGATGGTGAGGATGGCTAAAGAGAAGGTGGATGTGGGGATGGGATTTGTGGGAGCAGAGGGAGTTGGAGAAGGTGGGTTGATATGGAAATGGATGAGCTGTAGTGACCTCTGAATGGACAAAAATAACGTTAAAAGAAGGAGGATTATTTGGTGACTGCATTTTTTGTGACTGTGTTTTTTTGGGAAAACTACGTGATTATTATTTGATAGTGCAGTAAAGCTATAGTTCTAAATCAAGGAGTCAGACTCGGGTTGGACTGGATTAAAAGCCCTGAAAGGGGGAAAATCAGGAAATGTAATATACATCTATACTCTTCATTTGAATTTGATCCTAAAACAGAAAGTCAGCACTCATGATTGACTTTCCCGGGCCACACAAAATGATGCAGCGGGCCAGATTTGGCCCCCGGGCCACCACTTTGACACATATGTTCTAAATAATACCAACAAAACAATAGTCTAAATAACGTATTCACTCCCATTGATGGAATGAACTTGTGCTAAACTACTTAAACTCACGGCAATTTCACAGAAAGGGTAAAAAAAGAAAATTTAAGAGCAGGTGAGAAGAGAAAGCAGAGTCCAGATTTGAACAATAAACCTCCAACGAAAACAGGTGAAGAGCTTTTCGGATCTCCTGAGACCGACCCCCTTTGAACCCAACGCGGTTGGTAGAGCGAAGCCTGCGCCTGGATCCCTCTCGTTCTGCTCTGTTGATCAATAACTAAATCTGACCTCCTGTTGGACACATGGTTTCAATACGAGCCTGCCAAGGGTCATAATCGCCCCCTGTTAAAGAGCCCCTTCCTTAACACACACACACATACACACACACATGCATCCCCTACCCCAAAAGCTAAACGCGGTTCTCTCCCAGGACGAGCTAAATTAATGAGCTCAAGATGTAGCCACTGATGGGCCAGTCAACATGTGCTAGTGTACTGCACTAGAACCCCCCCACCCCCTCCTGTCAAACACACTTTTTGGTAAGTGGCTCCTTTCTTTGAGTCAGCCCAACACGGGGGTCATTACATGGATAGGTGAGCTGCACTCCAGTCCGATCATCACGGGGGTCACCAAAGGACAAACGAGCCGGCTTCCCCACCCCCTAAAATGCTTCGGCGTGGAGCTCTTTTGATGAGTGTAATGTAAACGGAGGTAGCCGGGGCCAATGATGTATGTACATGTAATTTCAGTGGTAGGGGCGAGCCCATTTGAGATGGTCAGTCATCATGAAGGTTTGGCGTAATTAACATGGTTTATGTTAGTCAGAAATTCTAAACTCAACTGCACAACCCAAGTGGGATCTGAAAAAAGGATGGATGAGTTTACATGCACCTAAAATAGAGAAGAGATGTTACTTTTACGTTTATAGTTATGTATTTGTATGTGTTTTTTATATGAATCTGACTGTATTTGGTACTTTAGGCTATTGTATATTTTGGTAAAGAATTGTCAAGCGATGACTTTTCCAGAAATATAGTGGTTTCTTGAAATAAAGTGACTCAATTTCGATGACTTTTAAAAGATAAGCAATCATTACGCTATGGAGGGGTAGACTTGAGAAAGGAACACAATTTACCCAACAACACTTTGAAAAAGATTGAAAAATTCTTCTTCAAAAGAGCTATCAAGCCGTTAAATTAACACTTAAAGTTTGATGTCAAACCAAATATACAACAAAGAGAGACACTTTGTATATCAAAAACATTTTTTTGCTACACTGAATCGTTTTTATGTTGTAGCGTGAAAACCTTTCAGTCACAAATTATGCATGGAAAGCGCATCAAATACATGGAGATCATTGGTATCAAAGTGGCGGACAGGGGGCCAAATCCGGCCCCCCACATTATACTTTGTGCGGCCTGCGAAAGTATATCAAATAGGTGGACTTTGTCTCTCATCCTTAAATTCAAATAAACATTATAAAGATGATACATTATATTAAATTGGTTTGTGATATTTCACTACACCAGGGGGTAGGAAACCTATGGCTCGGGAGCCATATGTGGCTCTTCTGATGTGTGTATATGGCTCTCCGCCTTTTTAAATCATATTTTTTCTTCATTAGACTCTTCTGCATGCATTCTCTCATTAATTCAGACTTTTTTTTACTTTAAAGTGGTGAAATTAATAATAAATGCTCACAATTTCATGTATTTTTACTTTTAAAATCTGAGTATGGCTCTCAAAGTATAATTTTTGAAAATATGAATTGTTTATGGCTCTTTTCGTCAAAAAGATTCCCGACTCCTGGATTAAAGTGTGTGGAAATTGGAGGGATGGATTTCAAGCCTACCTTGCTTTGACTGTACTGTCCATATTGGTAAGATGGATGGTGGTCAACTGCATAGGCTGGCGAGGTGTAAGAAGGCGGGCAGTAAGATTGGGTGCTCGGCAAAGTGGGCATGCCCGTCAGACCCGGTAAGGCTTCCAGTCGCTGGGAGCCATGACAGCTGGCAGCCATGCCGGCGTTAGGCTCCAAGCCTCCGGTCAGAGGGGAGAGCGCAAAGTCACTCTGAGGCTGATGAGGTACTCCGCCTGGGTTCAAAAGGCCCATCACCTGTAGGGAGAGACACAGGGAAAGTGGGGGGATTAGGATAGAGAAGAAAAGACATTCAATCAAGTCTACTCAGGTGGGCTCACAGAGGTGGAAGCATAGTCATTGTTCATTGTCAGACCACACTAGAGAACCTCATACATGTGGTTTCGTTTTATTCTGCTTCACGGACAAGGGGACAAAAGGAACAGGGGTGTTGTTTTAAATGGGTTTTCTGGTGTTTTGTTTTGGTTTTTACTGTCAATCTTGTGGAGAGATAAAAATGATTTTTTTGTTATTTTTTGGTTGATTAATATACACAATGTTAACATGAATGTCTAATTAACAAAACAAATGGCTGAGTGTTAAGACCTACTGTATGCATGCATGTACATCTAAGTGTATGTATGTATATATGTGCTTATATATATGTATGTGTATATATGTATATATGTGATTATATGTGTGTATATATATGTATACATGTGCTTATATATGTATGTATATAATATATATGTGTATGTAGATGTGTGTATATGTATATATATGTATATATATTTCAGCAACACGCTTATTTATCGATATTTATATATATATATATATATATTCATGTATTTATTTATTAACATACTTATTACCTATCTATTTGTGTCTACAATGTATTTTGCTGTGTCTGTATTCTCAGCCTCTTGCTACTGTGACAACAAAATGTCCCGAATACGGGATGAATAAAGTTATCTAATCCAATAAGTCCTACATTTCCAAACATTCACATGAATTAAACAAAAAATTAAACACCAGAGGACACTAAAGAAAATGTTCTCTAAGGTTTTGCTATACTGTTGCTATTAAAAATACCTGACATTTTACTTCTCAGAAATACATAGAAGATTCAAAATCAGTTAAAAAATATGAGCCGAGAAATATATGAAATAAAAGTAGATGTTTACATAGTAAAATATATAAAATATAACATATAAATGTCACCCCTAGCATAAATGCCTTGAGGTAATTTTCCAGAAAAGGTCAAAATGAAAAAAACTAAATTAAAGCACGGGCCAAACAACCATAACTACTGAATATATTGTTTTCTGCACCATTAGTAAAGTTATTTATAGTTATAGCAATATCAAGTCAAACATTTTGACAAAACAAATAGAAAATATTCCCTTTCTGCATATTTAAAGTGTTAAAAATTGATGTTTGTGTCTGGACTCAGACTGGTGCGTCTGTTTAAAGACACACCCCTTTTTCCCAATCTCTTGATGCCCTAAAATCACCGTGTCCTTGCGAGGCCTAGAGGCCAAAAGGGTACGTGGGAACGCAGGGCAAGGGTGTGTATATACTTGTGTGTACTTGTGTGTGAGTCATCGTCAATATGTCGCAGGTTGTGTGCATATTTTCTTTGCAGTTTTTTGGAACTGATGTCAGAAGGGTAGCGCCAATGATGATACATTCCGAACAGCTGCTTCCAGGTTTGCGTGAGAAAGTCATGAAATTGTCTTTAAAAAAAAGGCGGTGGAGTTGGGGGTGTAACAAAAAAGAGTTAAAGGGAAAGAGTTATAGTCTGTGTAATGAGGAGTAAAGGTGGGTGTCAAGAATGGAAAGGGAGCAGAAATACGGAACGGAGCTTTTTGATGCAAAAAACATGGAGCTTCCGAAACTGTAGGCCACCTGGCACGTGTACTCGTACCGAGGTATTTTATGTACTGTAATCTGTCAATGGTTAGACCTCACACATAGTTACATTGTATTACCACTTGATTTGAGCTATAAAGATATTAGCGAATAGAGATGCATTAGTAACGAGTGGTAGGCATTCCCTATAAAATACCAATATTTTACTAATATTGTCAAATGTAGATGAAGAATCTGGCGTGTTATAAACACAAAATGATCATTATTGTTTTAAAATTACATCCAGCGGTGATTGAAACTCTATAAGGGAAATATAAAATTTAATCGTATGAAGTCTGAAATAAATAAGCAATAAAATGACATTCTTTAGCCATTTAAAATGTAGTATTTTTTATTGAAAACAAAACCCCAAAAAACAGCATGCATATATATATATATATATATATATATATATATATATATATATATATATATATATATATATATATATATATATATATATATATATATATATATATATATATATATATATATATATATATATATATATATATATATATATATATATATAAAATCGGATCAATAAATACAATAAATAAATGCCGTTTTGGGGTTTTTTCAATAAAAAATTACAGTTTTTTATATATATATATATATATATATATATATATATATATATATATATATAGTATAATTAGGTGAAAGTAGTTATTATAATACAATTTATGTGAAAAACTACACTTATTATTAACGTTGGATATTATATGGGAGGTGGTAATATAATTTCCTTGATTTTTTTTTTTTTTAACCTGAAGCGGTTATGGTGGTGGTGTACTTTCGTCAGAGTTCAGAAACACTAAACATCCACTGCAGTTGGTAACGGCGTGTCTGTTTTGCAGTTGTTCCGGGGATTAGGTCTCAGGGGGGCGCAAATCCCAGACACTCGCTTCCTTGGTGAGAACGGATTGCTTCGGTATGCACCAGATCAGCAAAGGGATGCCAAAGACCTCGCACCCGAAAGGGAAGCCGCCACTGCCCTGATCACGGGCCTCTTACTTTTCCGACAACAATCTTCCAGCTGTAAACTCAAACTTATCCATGTCAGACGCTAAGTATCAATATGACCATATCTGGTGTTAACTGAGTATCTGAATCTCCCAATGGATTTAAGAGTGATGGCGTGTATGGCTCACTTACAACATTTCACTGAACATGACTTAACGGTAGACGAGATCATTTAATGTAAAATAATCCCATTTTGAGGACTTATTCCTAAACACATTTTGCATTTTGTCATGCAACCGAGCTAAAACACTTGCAAAAAACTCCCTAAACTTTATTCTAAAAGCAGAAACGTGCTTACATTAAATGCTCCCAAGAAAAACTAAAGGGAGAAGGTTTAGCAATTTAAAAAAATGTAAAAAATGCAGAAAACCATGACATTTAATGCCTACCGACAGCAGTATAAATGATAAATATAATCGGGTGAGAACACCATCCATTGATAGCCCCCCTCCCATCTTGTTCCTCTAATTTGATAGACAAAGAGTCCGCAAAAAACACCCAATTAGCAAAATAACCATTGACATATGCGATGTCTGTTATTTGTCACCCTACGCAAAAGTGGACATACTTTATATATAGGAACAGAAAACTATCATATACATCATTCAATCCCTGAAATTATTAGAATAAATATAACAAAAATCGCTTAAAAATGAAGTTCTTCCTCTTCTATAACTCTCAAGGTCATTTTATAAAACCACTCCTGCAGTTATTCCGCCTAAATCACAAAATTAATGATTTCTTAATCTGTAATGGAACGAGTTACAGAATCCGCATTGCGCAATAGGCATTGACCAAACTGCACTGAATACACAAATTATAAGAAATTAGCCAACAAAGTGAATAATTTGCATAAATTACACACCACGTTACAAGGGGACATATTACTTCATTCCCTTCAATTAGGGACATTGGTCAAATGTGTGATTGCAATTCCAGACTGACATTCCTGACACACCGTATCCATGCAAGACCTTGTGTGTACGGACCTGCCATCTAAAGGTTAACGCTGAAACCAGCCAGTAAGCTCCACAACCTTTACCCTTTTTTTTTTATAGCCGTGCCACTACCTTTTCTAACCCTCTTTCAGGACCATCTACAAGTTTTAAAGTGTACTTTACTAAACTTCTACAAACCAACTCTATCCACCACAATGTTTTATCATCCCTAATCATCATCTTTCTATCAAAAAAACAGAATTGAGAATCAAATTTTACAGTCTAAAACAATTTCAAAGCGGTCAATTTCATTGTTAGCTACCTATCATTTCCTAACAGTGCAGGCCTTTATCAAAGATACTCATTTATGTTTAAATACATACAAACCCCTACGCTCAAGGTCAGTTAGAAAACCTGCCAGAGGCGCTTCATATGTTTATCTGCATCTGACAGGATGCTGAGAGCCTCTCTCATGGGAATTAGTACCCAGCATGCATTGCATCCGAGGGCCGACCACCCTTTGTGGTGGCTAAAAGCTCGTTTTACGCTTGTTAGACCATCTTCTAACCCGGTGGGGAGCCACTGATGGAGCCTGATGACTGTGTAATCGGCCATAATTGTCTTTTCACTTTTGATTTGTGTCATCACACCACATCCATACTCATCCACCTTCAACTCTTCCACCTTCCTATAAAGACTGACATTTGGCACATTGAAAATTCCTCAAGCCATCTAACACAAATGAAATGCCACCTTTTTCCTATAACCACGACATGGTCAATGTCAAAGAGCAAACATGTCAGATGGTGAGTGAACTGACCTGGGGTGAGAGGCTGTTTCCGATAGTGGCTGGGTTGACGCTATTGGCGTGCCCGGCCTGGGTTACGAAGCTGTCCGAGTATCCCGAGAAGCTGTGACGTCCAGAAGAAAGGCAATAAGCCGAACTTCCATCTTGAGCGGCTGATGACGAGTTGAGCCCGCTTTGGTGCACCGAGGTGGGCGGCAGGGGCTGTGGTCGATGGACTGTGCTGGGCTGCTCGGAGACTGCACAATAAATGGAAAAGAAGCAAACCAGAGAGTGATTGTGATTGTGGGGGGTGATGCGATGTATCCATGACAGCAGAATGGCAAATTACAAGTCCGAAATTATCACTAATTTGGGTCTTTTGGCAAGAAAAAGCATCTTATGGGGAAGCACTACCAATTTCGTCATATGCTGTTTCTGGGTATGATGACAATTAGGCTTTTATTGAGTTAATGGTCATGACAAAGCCTATGTCTGATTATTATTATTATAAGATTACCAAAAACTGAATGAAGGGGATTTCCGTAAATTATAAAGAAATGCTTTTGAATGTAGTTTAAATAGAATAGTATGTTTTGGCCTTGCCCAAAAACTGAAGATTCTATAAAAGCCTACCTTGAGCAATAGTAGTTGGGGGGTATGGGCTCTCGGATAGTTGATATGGCTGGAGGCCTGACATGGCGGATGGAGGGAAAGCGCCTGGGATGAGGTGGTTGAAAGCCATTAGCTGATTGGCTCCTGCTTGCTTCCTCCATCGAGCTCGTCTGTTGCTGAACCACACCTGAGAATTGCAAAAATGTCCTTTAGTTACATTGGTTAACTTATTATTATTCTGAATAATATTAATTAACTAGATAAGTATAACTTTGCAAGAACAATTAAATGTTCTGTCCAATAAATTGCAGGAGTTAAACTGTATTCTGAGGACTACAATTTTCGTGATTTCAGTCTTTAAGCATTTAGTTTAGCGCTTTACCATGAAATTTGCAGTGTGACTTGCCTCAACAGAGGAAACATTGATTTATCTGATGACCTCACTAAAGAAAAGTTGACTTTTTCGCAGCACTTCACGAAAAAAAATGAAAAAAAAAGTATTTCTGTGTCATTACAGGGAGCTAAACTGATAAAGATCTTAACATGTGGAGCGTGTAGTGAAACCACAGACATCTTTGTGTAGTATAGCCAGTCACAGAGTTCAAATAAAGCCAGAGGGTTGTTCCAGCTGTTAAAGCCTATATCAGCACACCATCTGAACTAGCTGTGATGTATTTTAAGGATCTTTATGTCGGGCGCTGACAAAAAACAGGAAGCTGTCCTCACATACAGTGTTATGTCTGTCTACATGTCCTGGAATGGGGAGGGTAGAGTTAGCCCAGGGTCGACAGTTTAAGGATTTAACACGTGTTGAGACGCTATATGGAATGATGTGGTTACATCCCAAGGCTTTTTAACACTTGACAGAGCTCACTGTCAAAAACTCAAGGTTTTCAAGGGGGATAATTGGAGAGTTCGAACCTGAACACGTGCTTCTGTGAGTTTAGCTCGCTGAGCTAGTTCCTCCCTTGTGTAGATGTCGGGATAGTGTGTACGTTCAAAGGCCCGTTCCAGTTCCTCCAGTTGCTCCGCTGTAAAAGTCGTCCGACTACGACGTTGCTTCCTCTTGAGAGGCAGTCCCGGTTCAGAGTCTACATCGGAGCCTTCGTCAGAATGACTGGCTGGAAAAAAAACAAATAAAGTGTTACTGTTGGAGTCCTGTGGAGGTGCGCAAATCCATGATATAAAAGCCAGATTGTAAACAAAAGGTTTGTGGTGAATGAACAGAGTCACTTTAAATTGTCTTCCCCTGCTTCTTTTTAAACTCTTCGCAGGTTCCTGAAGGGATCAAAAGCCGGAAGACTGCTTGAACACGGATTAAAGAGGACTAGATCTCTCCGGGGGTTTCCATTCCCTGGGACACTGTGTCTCTACCAAGTCTTAGCCACGCTGTGCGCAATGCCGACAGGATCCCGGGCGTTAAGGGGGTACTCGGCCCTTTGCAGGTGCTTTTTAATCTGTTTGTTCAGTTGAGGGTTGGCGAGAGCGAGTGGGTCTACAGAGGGGACGTCTTTTTGGAGACTAATTCAGCAGAAGACTTGAATCAATGAAGGCCTTAAAGTAAAAGACAGGCACTATTGCTATGGTGGAGGGGGAGGTTACCCATCTATTAAATAATGATTAGGCTTCGCAAACTAGCGTGACAGCCCACTATTGTCCCCAATTACACGTATGCAGTCGCCTTTCTATTTCTCAGTCGCAAACATGCATCTGCTACGTCTCAGCCTATGGAGGCTTTTCGCTCAAAGAACACAGTCTGCAGGCACAATACGTCCAAACACAGATGGACTGGAGAGAGAAAGAATCTACTCCTAAATCCACTCCAGAGGGACCTCTTCAAGCTCATGAAGAGGGTTCACTGCACCTTTTCGACATTGCAGAACAAGAAGTGAGAGGTTACCGAAAAAGCCGGCCCGGGGACAGAGGCCTGTCTGTCTGTCTGTCCGTCCCCCCCACCACCACCCGGACTCACTCCTCGCTTTCCTTCTGCCCTCCAGATTTAAAGCTTTAATTAAAAAGTGCCAAGTCAGACAGACTATGGGGGTTGCTGGTAGGGATCTCCCCTTTTTTTTTGCCTCTGGAGCCAAGCAGGAAATGTTTGCGGAATGGTTGCTAGTGTACGTCTGACCAGGCATTACACATGGATTTGGGCCTTGGGAAGTCTGTGGTGATCCTAACTGCTAGAGTAGAAGATTCTGATACTGAGAGGAGGTCTTTATTACTTTTGTATATAGAAGAAAAATAATTTGAGTGCCATGTTGGCATGATACGAATGGCCGAATACTGGAATACTCCTGGACGGAGAAAGAGAGAGAGAGAGAGAGAGGTTGCGGTTTGTTGATGTGGCCTGCAGGAAAACATTACTTGATACTCTACAAACATTAGCAGTGCTTTAGTAGGGATTTGCAACATTCCTTAATTAGACCCAAACATTAAAAAAGTAAGGAAGGTGCAGAACGAATTACTGAAAGAGTGGTAGGGGTTCATAAAGCTTCCAATTGGCACAGTAAGTCATGTCAACTACGGGAATGGGGGGGGGGGGGGGGGGTGGATCTTGTCTCATTTGCCCTCCTTCATTTCTATTCCCCTCCCTCTTGTTTTTATTATTAGAAACTAGAGAAAATACCCCGTCACAGACTCTCCCCTTAATGGCGGATGACAGTGTTGCTTTTGTCATCCTGCGCTTTTTTAGGCTCTCTTTCGTACTCTTCCTCTCTCACTCTCAGTCCTTCTTTTATTTGTGGAAGTGATGTGGCCAAGCCTTTGTATCTTTGCAAGGGGAAAAAAGCCTGTGGCAGGACTCTATTGGACCGATTACCACGCTCCATCTGTAGGAGCCATCAGGGACGCCCGGGCTCGCATTCAGGGGCCTGTCACCTGCCCAGCAGGGGAGTGAGTGGGAGAAAAGGGGGGAGTTGCAGTTCGGGAATGGAGGGTTGGGCCACAAAGGGTCCAAGAAGGGCCACTGGGGGGGATGCAGAGGGGCACAGCAGGGGATCACCCCTTCATCCCCTTTTTTTTCGACTGCCTGAGGGGCATTGGCTTTTTATAGGGGGGATGGTGGAGTATAGGGTGGGGGTTCGACATGGAGAGGAGGTCGGTGGCACCTGAAGTCGCCCGAGAGCGGGCGCCAAGCTGTCCCCGCTGTGTCGCCACCTTCCCAACAAGGCCTCGGCGGATTGCGCCAATGGTGAGGCGCACGCTGGCGAATTTGTTCCCACACATTCCCCATAACAAGCAGTAGAAGAGGATACTAAACACACAAAGGGAGGCCTCGTCCTCCTTACTTAAACACCCAAATCAAATTTTACGCTGGAGCTAAAGCTCTGGGGAGCTGAAAATACTTTATGGACGCTCACAGTTTGGCTATGGTGGCTGACAAGAATCTTAATAGAAAGATAGATTATTACCGAGGGGGCGGAAATTGGGGCTACTGCAGAATTAGCCGGAAAATAGACATTTATAAGATGTGGCTTAATCGGGAGATAATAAGCATGTAAGAATTGGACTGATAGTAAGGACTTGGGGTCATGTTTCATATGGGAGTATGTTGAGGGGGGGGGGGGGGGATTCAACAGGTTAGCACTACTGCAGGTTTTACAAGATGGAGACGTGTATGGAGAAACTGAGACACCGTGTGAGGAATGATTCTAATCGGGCTATGGGGATTATCTTCTGGGAGTTCATTAGGATAATTTGAGGAACATCCAGTTCCGTTATCTACACGTGTAGTGGTGATATACAAAACAAATGAGAAAAAAAACTTGGTAGTAGACTTATTTTCTGATTATTACCAGAATGTGCAGGCAAATACATTTTTTTATATAAAAAACACTCACTTTGCGAACATTGAGATGCATTCTTTTTAATATTATCTCCATAAATGGAGAGTTTAAGCCACATGTGTCAAAAAGGCGGCCCGGGGGCTAAATCTGGCCCGCCGCATCATTTTGTGTGGCCCAGGAAAGTAAATCATGAGTGCCGACTTTCTGTTATAAGATTAAATTAAAATGAAGAGTATAGATGTATATTAAATTTCCTGATTTTCCCCTTTTAAATCAATAATTGTCATTTTTAATCATTTTTTCAGTGTTTTTAGTTCAAAAATCTAAAAATATATTTTAAAAAAGCTCAAATAAACATAGCTTTAAATCTATAAAAAAAATATTTATTCCGGGCTTTTAATCCAGTTCTTTTAATCCATTTCTAAAAAAAAAAAAATCTAAATATTATATCTAAAATGGTCCAACACCCTTGCTCTAAGCAATAACTGTATTAAACTATCATAAACAACAACAACAACCCTTATTCAATCATCCTGCTCATTTTCCTATGAACGAGTTGCTCTCCGATTCATTTAAAGCATTATATTACATTTAATACTCATAATTCTATAAGCAGAACAGAGAAAGAGAGTGAAATGAAAAGCGATAGTGATAAAAAGGAAAAGAGAAGTGCAGCATATGGACCACTTTACAGCCTTGTCCTAGTAGGGGCCGGCTTGCCCTTCCTCCGAGGGGCTGTTAATAGAGAAGGTAATTGAGCCTGTGACATGTGTTGGCAATGCAAAACAAAGGGCAGAAGAGACGAATGAACTACTTATTTGCCCAGGGAAGTAGATCTGGCTCTTTTCAGAGTCCAGCTCTTAGTGCGAGTGGGCACCCTGAATAAAATATTGGCAGGCTCACATAGAACCAAAGCGAGCAGATGCATGAGAGGAAAAGAATAGTTAACTGACAGCTTATAGGCTCAGCTGGGGTTAACAGTTAAGGGAGGGGCAAAAATGGGAGTGAGTGGGCTGCTCACTTGACTTGCTAAAGAGACCCCATGCAGGAACCTGCAGCTGCCTGCATGGGAAAAGCAAGAGGCGGGATGGGGAGGGAGGGGGGGGGGGGGGGGAAATGATGGAGATGATGGACGTAAAAAGATGGAGTGAATACGCCCAAAGGCGCCCGGCGCTTTACAATGAACTAGCGGGTGACGTGACATTGAAAGATGTATCTTTAGACTAATATCCCTGATATTATTGTATGCATGGCCAGTGTTGGACGCTTATTATTTAGTTCCACTTGTGGTGCAGTTAGGTGACACTTTCACGGTGGTACTTCCACCCTCGGGGCAAGGACAAAGCAAGCATGAGGGAACACACGCGGGATGCAGCAACAGGCCGCATGTTTCTTTCAGATGGGTACTAACTAGATTGGTTGTGTTTTTTGCGTGGGACAGGCGGAAAGAAATAAACACAACAAAAGAGTTTGAAGTGTTGAGACAATGAGAGTACGAGGGGGTGTTTACATAGGGAACTAGTAACTGTATTTGTTTGAAGTATTTCACTTATGCAAACTAAATACTGTTAATCTGTGTTTAGGCCATGCAATTTAACTCAAATTGTAAAAAACTGCGTTATTGCGAGACCATAAAAGTTTTTTTGTACATTGTAACTTTGGATAGTTTGATCTAATTATGAGTTTTAAACATTAAAACTCTCTCACTGTCAAGCAATGACAAAATAGAGGGAAAGTGTGCCTGTAGTATGTTTTTGTTGAATTTTTTATTTATGTTTTTGCTATTATTTTGTGGTGAAGCAACTGTTTTTGGTAAGTAAATAAAAACACTTTTTTAATGGATTTAGGGCATACTAGTATTTTTTATTATGATTATTATTTGGAATTATGTTTTAACATGGCCTAAAATAACATAATCAATGATTTTTTTTTGAGAAAAATGGATCAGATTAGAAAATAAAGAAAAACAAAAATAGACTCTAAAGTGGAATTATTTTTCATAGTAAAAATTTAACTGAATGCCTGCCATTGACAAAAAAAATGGATGTCTAATTCATTTATATTATAAATATTCAGGTTTCAGTGCCATAGACATTCAGTTCATTTTCGCTGGCAGTGAATGGTCGCTACCCATCCTCTCAATCAATATGGATTGGACGTTTCGAGCCGTCTATGGCAGTCAAAGAGTTAAAAGAGAATTCAGCTAGTCAAGAAGAAAAACATTGAGTCATTTGAATTGATTTACGTCACAAGGAAAATGCCTGATGTAAATGACCTCCCTCTGACGATGAGTACGAGAAGAGCGGCCAATAGTCTTCCTTTCCCTAAACATTATTCTAACCTCCTCCACGGGGCCTGATAGTTTTAACAGTCAAGTGACCCTCAGTTAGCCCCTGACCTTTTCACAGCTCTTGCGCACTTTTGATGCAAAGATGGCCTCACGGCTGACCTTGCAAGTTCACTTCACAGAAAAAGAAGCCGACATCACATTCCTGCACTTTTCCTTCACCTTTTTCTCCATTTTATCGCCAGTTTTGTCAATGGAATTTTACTTTAGTCCACCACCAAGATTCAAAACGTATTAAAATGTGTACTTAACGTAGTAAAGAGTCTTTAAGACCGCCCCCTTAACTCCTAAAAATGTTAGATTACATTTTTCGTCTTTATATAAACACCAAAAAAAAGATGTACTATTGAACAAATACACTTTTTTGTAAATATAATGAGTGATGAATATTTTAGACAGGTGATGCCACCCCTATACATTCATAAATATTTGTTAGGATAATTAAAGTATGCCCAAAATTTGCGTATTTTACTTGATAAAATCAATCAGAGTACATTTTGTGTTATATAACAACTGATAGCCCCCATTTAAAAAAAATTAACCCTGAAATCATAAACAAATCAAAAGAAAATACATGAATATTACAATAATTCTGTTACATTTTCTTTATAGTAAAGACTAGGCATGGGCAAAGTACGGTCAGCGGGCCATATACGGCCCGTTAAGCTTTTTAATCCGGCCCGACGACGTTGTCTAAATAAGTTTTTTTTCCCCAAGATGGCGCTGTCACACGGAAGCCAATGGCAGTAGCTCTGTCCACTCTTATTTATTTTTCGTGTTTTACAGCCCCTCTATCCTTTCTTTAAATGACATTTTAATATTTCTTAATACATTCCTTTTTACTGCACTTTGTACTTTATACTTTTTACTTTCATGATGAGTTTTAAGTATGTCAATACTTTAGTCCTTTTTTTCCTGTTTATGTTTCATATGTACTATTAACGGATGCACTTTTTTATATGTATCGTATCTTGTGCTGTCAAATTTTTAAAGTCAATGTGGCCCCCAGCCAAAAAAGTTTGCCCATCCCTGTACTAGGAGATAAAATAGTGATATTGCCTCTAAAATAGCAGCTAAATTTCCAGTTTTGCCCATCAACGACTACCCATTATCTTGTGCAACCTCTAAAATTAAACCTCAAACCCTACCCTTCACTCACATACTAACTTTTTTTTTACTTTACATCCATCACATGGGAGTAGAAAACAAAATATCCGAAAACTTGGTCATTGTCCAAAAACAGCATCTATGCTAGTCACGCCATGTTGAAAAAAAGAAAAAATGACTGTGAGACTGACTGAATCAAAACGACATAACTCAAAACACAGGCCCGAGCCCGCTGGCATGTCAATAAAGTGCAATGTGCGCAACGATAAAAAAGGGCAAAAAGGGAAAAGAAAAAAAAGAGTGGAGGCTAAACAAAGTTAAGTGATTGACAACGCTGTCTGGCTTTAGTCAATTAACTATCCCATTGTGCTCCTCTTTGCAGAGTCCTCCTGGCCCCCCCGACCCCCTTTTTTCTCTTCCCACTCCTTTATCCTCCCCATCACAAAGTTTTGCTTGGCTAATACTTCCAAGGAAATAGAGAGCTCCCTTTCTACTGAGGCTCCTCTCCTTGACCTTCCATTGCTCATGGCTTCTCTTTCAGCTACTTCACGGTGTCTCTGGGGTTAGTAAAGAGAATGCAGAGGAGAGTACATCAGTGCTTAGGGGGCCGGCATAGGGCAGGACCCCGGCCCATTACTTCAAAGTTGGCTTGAATTCATTAATTGTCCTTTGAATTAATATTGGGAGGATCACAATGAGGGTGCCAACAGAGAAAGAGGCTTTAATGAAGCATAGAGTCGCATTCAGTTGCAGATCAGCTCGAGTGGATTTGCTTTCTTTTTCTATGTGTTTTTTTTTTTCCACCAATGGAGAGTCTTGAGAATCACTCCAATGAAAGTGTTAAGTGTGTTTAGATGGGAGAAGAAGGACAGTGTGGAAAGTCATTCCATTAATCTGGAGATGGACTGTGCTGGGAAATGGTTACAGTTGTTTCAATAATTGTAATTAATTCTTTTCTGTGGGAATATGACTTACTTATTACTAATAAAACGTGTGCTAGATCATTTTGCTAATATTTGATATAATTTCAGGGTGATTGGCAAAAATTTACTTACCTGTTTTACATCATACTTGTTATTAGTAGTAGTGTAATAAGTATTCATTTGAATATGTTTTTTTTTAACATTTTAATTGCATGAAAGGTCTTTTATGTTTAGTTTGAAGTGGAATATTAAAACTGCGCTTTGGTATTGTAATAAGATAAGGGTATTCAAATAATGAATTTGCTAAAATTGTTGCATATACATTTGCATAAATCACAGTTTAGAATAAATCAAATGCAATATAGTTAGCATAAAAGTTAAATACATATAAATAGAATGAAACATTATACTGATTTCAACTTTAGTCATGCATAAATCTAACAATATTGGTTGTATTTTCGTCACATTGACTTAGGTGAAAATTTGTCATTTTCTTAGTATCCACAATTCACAGTAACTTTGCCATTTTATAGTAAATTCCTTTAAAATCCAGAAGAAACTTAACCATCAAGAATCTGGCCATTGAATGAGAAATTTAGGGCTTTAAAAATATTCATAACAGGCACAAAGAACTTCTCAAACACACTTTAAATAGAATATCTCCTATTTAACGTATTCAACTGCAGTAAAAATACACAAATACATTTAAAAAATAGCAAAGTCCCGATACCATCAGCAATTACAAACCATATAAACAAAGTGAGTGAGGCCCACATATAAATTCCTCCATTCCACCGGTTACATTGAGGCCAACTGTCTCACAAAACATCCCATATTAAAACATAGTCACCTTGGAAACGCCACCAAAAAACCTGTAATACGCACATCCCAAATTCTAGAAAGGGGAAACGCTGATGTTTATATTCTCGGATGTTAGGAAGCTTTGGAATAGGATTAAAAGTTTCACTCACTGCCTCTAAATTTACCTCACGCCGAACTAGCAGGGAGTCGGCTTATTTACACAAACAAATTCCCGCTCGGCTCTTTTAACGACAAAAGCGCCGCCATCTTTCATGTTTTGTTCCCTGGTTTGATTCCTACTGGCCCTCGGGGCCGCTCGCCTACCCCGTCGCACAATTGAGGCCGTAGAGTGGCGGCAGATTGCTGGAATGCGCCTGAATGAGAGCAATTATTACATGTTGACTGCGTTCACCATGGCACGTTTAAAAGAAGCAGGGCTCTCATTCAGTGTGGCACCGCGGGGTACCCTTTAAAAGAAAAAAGTTATCCTTTGACTGTTTGCATTTGGGAGCTTTTCTTTTTTTTTTTCTTGCATGCTCACCCCCCCAAAACGCCCATAAATGGATATATTTGCAAGAGTGGCGACTCCTTTTTGAGGCCAGTTAGTCCACTGAGGCTAAATATGCATATACAGCAGTAAACAAAAGGCAGCATGTTTTATATTAAAGTCACTGTTAATGATGTCTTCTAAATTTGACACACTGTAGAGAATAGAGTAAAATAATGCCATGATTTTAATTCTTAAAAATACATTGGCGAGTAATACTGTGGTGCATTTGTCAAATCATCTTTTCCCATTGGAAAGATTAAAAAATGGTGGTCGTTTTTGCCTGATTTTTGGGCATTTTTAGGTGATTTTCTGTTGTTTTTAGGGCATGTTATATTTCCTTATTAACTCGTTGAGTTTCATTATGAGTTTTATTTTTTATTTTTTTGTTGTTGATGATGACGACAGGGCCTATGTCCGCTTATTAATTATCATTATTATTATTATAAGAGGCATTTTCTACAGCACAGGGTGAAAGAACGATTATGATCGCAGTTGGGAAATTGAGCAAATTGGAATAGTGCACGCAACTCACAAAATTCTGGTTTTATATCAAAACAATTTGATTCTATATCTAAAGAAAGAATAAGCTACTAAGTCCCTTTCATGGGCCCTTTCAGACCCCTCAGCAGGCCATTTCCAGGCCCGCGAGCCATATGTTTGATACCAAAACTCATTTATATATTTTACTTATTAACACATAGCGCAATGCCAATGTTAATTAGAATAATTGCCATTACCATTTTTCCATGTCATTTTACAATCATGTTAGATGTTCTTAATGTGGCAGATTATTATTTTCCGTTCCTTTCTTACATGTTTTTTGCTTGTTTAAAAACAGTAACACAAGTTTATGCTTAAATTATCAATTTAAAGCCACCAACAGGTTAAAAACCAGGCCAACTATAATGTTGAAAAAAATCCATGTTAAATATTCAGTTTTTAGTCTTTTCAAATACTTTCCCCATTTCCCTTCACACATCTACATTATACTAACAAAACAAATCCCGTAAATTCTTCTTTCCCAATGTCATTCAAGAATTGTCCGACTGTGAATTAAGCAGCGTTGTGGTGACAAGTGATAAATAGACCTAAACAACTCACTGTGCTGTTGTTGAAATTCAACGCACGCTTAACTTCCCAAAACAACTTCCAACATTCCCACAGCACTGCAACCCGCTTTCTAATACCACGCAAGAGCCCGAGGCATAACTGGAGCAGCAGCAGCAGCAGTAGTAGTAGTAGTACTTTGTAAGCATCTCCCTAAACTTTATGCCGTCCGTTTCCCAGACAAATAAATCTAAATGAGTCACCTTTGAAGTGAGCACTTAAGGAAAAGCAACAATGGTAGTGGAGGAGAAAGGGGCAGAGAGCAACAGGCCTCTGCGCACCATAACAATGGCCTCTGCAAACACCTACTTAATCAATATTTGGCCAGAAGACACTCTCCTCGAGTCCCCTAACCCTAACCCTCCCCTCCATGGCTCAAAAGCTGTCTTTTCACATTCTAATGAGGAGCCATAAAAGGGAAAAACAACAACTACTTCCACAGAGAGCGACACAAGAAAAGATATACTGCTGGTCTGTAGTATATGAATGGGAGGAAAGCATGTGAGCTGTTTGTAGGACATCATTGGGTAGATATGGCTATGAGGAATTCATTTTTATATCCAAAAAGATGTTTATGAAACAAAGATTAACTTGATGACACTCTAAATATGTTTCTTTCTTATAATTTGACATGCACAATTGATTATTTTATACTAGAATGTATCTGCATGTAAATAATACAGTATATACACATTTAAAACACATTGTACATTAACTATACACATGTATTACATACATAATGTATTAATAAAGACACTTATAGAGAAAACTGTAATGAAATAAGTATTTTTAAGCATGGTGGATGTTCATTTTCTTTGCTTTTATTAAAAATGTGAATGGATAGTTTAATTTTATAGATTTTTTTTCAATATTTGCTATATTAAAGGTTATGATTTTGTTATATTTTTCATTTAAAGAAAGGAAAATGTTTATGCTACAAATTCTCACTCATAAAAAACCTAGTTATCATGTTTGGAATGATTTTTATATGGTATAATGTTGACTTTTTTTGTAGCACTTTTAATGGGGGGTCAATTTGGTGCATATGTTTTTATCTAAACAGCTAGAGTCAAGCTTGTTTCTAAAGAGGACCTGTTGCGGATAAAGTGCCTGAAAATGGGTGCCTGAGGCGGGAAAGAAAGGGGGGTGGAACTGGGTGAGGGGAGTCCTTGTGAGAGATGAAAGTGAAAAAGAAGAAAAGGTTGGGATTTTAATCTAGTGGCGAGAAGTGTTTCCTTGCGTTCAGGACCGTGACAAAAGCGCCAAACGCGCGACTGGAATGCGCAAAACTGCGCATATGAAACTCGGCGTTGACGTTACTTTTATTATTATAGATCAGGGGTAGGGAACCTATGGCTCGGGAGCCATATGTGGCTTTTTTATGAGTATATATGTCTCTCCGCCTTTTTAAATCATATTTTTTCTTCATTAGACTCTTTTGTATGCATCCTCTCATTGATTAGCAACAGTGAAATAATGTTCTCAAAATATTTCTGACTTTTTTTTACTTTCAAAGTGGTGAAATGAATAATAAATGCTCACATTTTCATGTATTTTTTACTTTTAAATTCTGAGTATGGCTCTCAAGGAATAATGTTTGAAAATATGAATTGTTTATGTTATATATTAAAGATTAATTCAGTTAATGCAAACTCCCAATGTTTAGGGGTGTCAGAGCAGAAATGTGCGTCTATGCAAACACGGGAATGCGTCATCACTCATTAACTCTATTGTGTCGCCATTTCCTTGAGCGAAATGACGATCCAACAGGTCTTCAATCAACAGGTGCCACTCCATCATCAAGATGGAGAGCTTTTTTTTTCTGATAATTAGATCAAATATGGTCAATTTTCACCATTGGCATGTTGTACTATGATAATTTTGGGGGGATTTTAACTGCAGGGGGTTTTATGTGCAATGATGGAAATGACTGGTGAAGAAATTTGAAGTGAATATATGGATTTGAATATGTAAAATGGACTTACATCTATCACCGAGGATTCCGTCGATGCTGTGTTTAGTCCTGGGTTCGTTTTCTTCCATTTCCCGCTTCACTAGCTCGTCGCCATCCTCATCATCGTCACCCACACCCCCGAATTTGGACCTCATAATGCGACTGATGGCGCTAACTTTAAATTTTTTAAGGGAAAAAAAGTTCAAGGAGAAAGAGAAAACACATTAGGAAAAAATATGATGACATCATGTTTAATAAATTGTACTCAATCTTTTTTTTTTTTAATTTATGTTACCTGAAGGAACGTTGTTTCGGTCACAAATGCCATCTTTTAATAGCTTGTCCCTAATTTCCCAGCTGAACATTCCTGGGTTTTCTCTTTTGTATTCTTCAATTTTCTTGTCCAATTCTGGAGAAGCACTTTGCTTTAAGGAAAAAAATATTTAAATTAAAAAAGAAGAAAAGAAAAATGATCACTTTTTACATATTCTATCTTTATAATTTGAAAAATGTACACTACTTCAGGATGGAGGGTGTTATTTTAAATCATTTAAAAAGTGAATGAAGCATGATCTTTTGGCTTAAACTTTATTTTCAGCGCTTTTCAAAATGTTTAAAAACAATATCTTACTATTTTGATGTGCAATATATTAACACCAAAAAAGAGGAAGGGTTTATAAAATCTCAACAGTTTTGGCCCTTATTTCTGCAATTACTAAAATGAATACTTATATGTATTATCATTGCATAATAAAATGTATAAAGTAATAAAGTATTGTATGAAATATTACAAACAGCTGTTTATCCTCTGATACCCATAAATATGACTCAATATTTCCAACTTACAAACACAATTTCAAAAGCAAAGTATATTAAAACCATAAATATTTTACACAAAATGTCATGTCCTTTAAATTTGCTAACACAAAATCAATTTCTGCATTTTATTTTGATCTTCAATCATGCTCATAAATGCCTTCTTATAACCTCAAGCATAAAATAATGTTTCACTTTCATGTTGCACATTCATATTTTTACAGATAAAAAAAATGTCAACGATTTTTATAATGCATAAGTCCCATCATTTTACCCCCGAAAAAATACGGTTAAAATAAATATATTTTCTTTTTAAATAGTCAATTATCAGCATTAAATCACTACGTCACAATAAAATGAAAGTCATAAAGGTTCCCCCCTATTGCTTACCTTTGGTTTGCTCCCTCCGATGGCTCCGGGGCGGATGGATCCAGTCTCCTGGTACCGACATAATATCTTAGACACGCATCCATGGGAGACCCTCAGCTGACGGGAGATGACGCAAGGCCGAACCCCGTGATGGGCCATTTCGACGATCTTATGCCGGATGTGGTTGGGTAAAGGCCGGCCGTTGATGAACACACCACCGAGCTGGTTCACTCGACCCTGGCCCAGAGGGGTGGACACTATCCGGGGAGAGAAGCAAAACGTGTAAGGGGGTGTAAAAACTCCCCAAAAAATAATGTTTCAACTTCGTATGGCTTTCGCTTCGAAAATTAAACAGATAAAAAAATAAACAGACTTAAAAAATGTACATAACAATTTAATGCTAATTTAAACGTTCACTAATCTAAAAACAAAAATGGACATACCCTCCAGTGAGTAGCCTCCCCGTGCGTAATTCTGGTGTGGACCGGGTCTCATCATCCTCGTTAACCCTCCTGCAAGTGCTGTCATGTCTTTTAATAGCAATGCTATTAGACAAAATAAATTAATTTAAAGAAAAAATAAAAATAAAAAAAGGCGACACAATCCAACTCTTTTTTTAATCCGTCAGAAAAACGACGCTTGTTGTGAAGGAAGTCTGCTTGCTTTCCTCATGCAACAGGTTGCTCGCACAAAATAGGATTAGAAAAAATATAATAGATCAATTTTAAAAAGAGATAAGAATAATTGAATTACAGCGAGGTTCTGGTGCGTTTTTTGTTGTTGTTCAAACTTTACGGAGCAGCGCAAGCCGTCCTGGGAGGATGTTTTGGGAGGACGGAGGATAGTGAAACATTTTTATCTGCGGTGACTCTCAAGCGAGCTCGCTGATTGGTTCCGGCTCCGGACGTCCAGAGGCTGCAAGGCACTCTGATTGGACGCCGAGGAGCTCCGCTGGAGGGTGTATTGGCCTCACGAGGGTCATCTGGATGCGATGTCACAAGCTGGACTTTCACAGGTGGCAAATTAAGGATGGGGTCTTGATTCGGATCAATCAGGGTTGCTCAACAATTAGTGATTCTCTTTTGAATATGAGTATCAAAATAATGGTGTTGACAAAGTGGTCATTAAATGACATTTTCTTAAGAAATGTAATTTTTAGTCAAATTCACTTGAGATGCACAAACAGGTGGAACAATGTTATTAAACTTAAATAGTAAATAGAGGGAAGGGGGAGAAGATTCAAGAATGATGAGGATTTATTGTGCTTAATGTAAGAATTTAATCTTAAAATGAAAACGTCTTTTAACGGAACTGAGCATATTAGAATACTAATTGGGTTCAAAATTACTAAATTAAGGTGGGAAAGTCTAAACATATTCAAATGCAAGATTGTTGTAATAATAACGAACACACACACACACACAAATTGTCTTTTAAAGTGCCATTAATTAACTAAATTTTCTGATGTTCTACCATCTTCTCTATACCCTTTATTTTCTATTCGGGAGCTTGAGGGTTTTCTGATCATTTATCATATTTATGACTATACAATTCCTTTTATTTGAATGAAGGCCCTGCTTCAAACTGAATAAAATCTGCCAGCAGCATGCTTCACTCTGGAGATGAAATGATTTACACAGGTTCCAAATCAAATGTGGCAAAAATCTGTCTCATAAACTGGGGTGTACACTTTTCATACTACTTTAAATGCATCCATTTGTTCAAAGGACAGAAATCTCAGTGTTTTCTATGGTTACAAGCTAAGAAAAAACATTTAATTATTCTAATCGCATAAGTCAAATATCCTGCTTTTTTAAAATTTTGGAGGTAAAAATTCAAGTGTCTACTTATTTTAATTTAACTCTGAGTATTTTGACTTTAAGTGTACATAGCAAGGATTTCTTTTAAAATATTCAGTTACACAGCTATGAATTAGAACATATATACATTTTCTTATCCTAAATATTGCATATTTAACAAGCATGTTTTGTGTTGTTGTTTTGTTTTCAAAAACCTGCTATGAAATTGTATATTTCTCCTTGCCTGTAAAATATGTAACATAATGCATAAACATCAATAAAATCCTATCAATCTAGTCTGTAATACCCAAACACTTTTTCCCAAAAAAAAAAAAAAAACTACGGACAATACTTTACGGCAACGTTTTCCTGTTTTTCTTTCACTCTGTGTCCAATTCCTCTCATTTCCTTCCCCATTTTTTTACATCTACCTAGAACTCTATATAAATAAAAAAATCTCCTCTTAACTTGGACTATTTACACAACTTACTTTTCCTATTAATTCAGCACATATAATACACAGAAAGCTGCATGTTACAACATGGTAGTAAACACCTCTCAAAGAAATACCACATACTTTACATCAAATACCCTCCAAATCACGACAACAGGACTCCAAGTACAAGGAACACACTAAAATATCCTAATTTTTTTTCCACCTCTCAGTAAGGGGTAAAAAAAAAAAAAAAAAAAAAAAGATTGCATCAAATAGTTCCTACAACAATGGCCATGTGGTGAAGACACACGGCAGTGTAACACAGCCGTGCAAATGCTCGATTAGGGACACATAAGAGCACATGAGGGATCATTTGACTTACTGAAGCCTTGTCGAGTCGTGATAATTATGATAATTAGGCGTGTTTAACAGACCGATACATTTTTGCCCCCTTTTCCCTCAGGAATAAGACAATAGGCCGCTGAGTGGTCGACATCCCCAAGATATAACTGGTCATGACCCCCAATGTGACAAAACAGTGCATTGTTATAACTATAACTGTTCTCATATAATACTATTAGTAAATAATCAAGTAATATGTAGAATAAACAACACTACATATAGAATGATAACATAGAATAAAAGATGAGGGTTTTTTATCATTCCTTTTTGGTTAGATTCAATATTTGTATTATGTTTTGCCTTGGGCAGACTAAAAAATGTATAAAAAAAAACAAAAAAACGTAGCTTTGTGTGGATGGAGAACATGTGGAAACATTATATGTCCATAAAAGTCATAGTAAAGTTTGACTATCATGAAAAGGACATTGGATCTAGCGTGTCAAATCAATTAGCGAAGCTAGCTGAGTCAGAAATGTACTGTGGCGGCGGACAAAACGCATTAAAAATGAAGTACAAAACGTCCCTGAAAAGAAACAGTGTGTTGCCTTCACTAAAAGACAAGAAGAAGCCATTACGGGCCTTATAAGGGCTGTAGGCAATCCAAGTGAACATATTATAATAAGTGGTTATTTGCTATTGCACCAAAAGATAAAGTTAGGTTATGGATTTCGTGTATAGATAATGCAGATTATGGCAGGGATAAGCAAAATGAATAATGGAATATTTCCGTAATTTCTTGTACAACTCAGCGTACTCAAATAGAAATAACCCAAACTTGCACAAGAGAGGAACAAAGCACTTATTTAAAAGCTACAAAATTAAAAAGGCCTTTTTAAATCATATTTTTTCTTCATTAGGCTCTTCTGCATACATTCTCTCATTGATATTCATTGATTAGCAACAGTGAAATAATGTTCTCAAAGTGGTGAAATGAATAATAAATACTCACATTTTCATATATTTTTACTTTTAAATTCGGATTATGGCTCTCAAGGGATAATGTTTAAAAATATGAATTGTTTATGGCTCTCTTCATCCAAAAGGTTCCAAACCCCTGCATTAAACCCATTACTCACATTACCAATCCAAACTACCGTATTTTAACGACTATAAGGCGCACTTCAAAGTCTTACATTTTCTCCAAAATAGACGAGGCGCCTTATAATCCAGTGTGCTTTATATATGGAAAAAAAATTAAAATGTCATTCATTGAGGGTGCGCCTTTAAATGTGGTGCGCCTTATAGTTATGAAAATAAAGTATTGAATATACATTTTTGGTTGTTTTTGTCAACTGCAACGATCTTGTTTCAAAAACACGGCCTCAACATAACTAACATCAACAACATTTTCATTTTCTGTAACGCAGACTACATTTTTGGTTCAAATCTTGACGATTTATGATATTCAATTTCACCACATATCATGTCGAGTTCCTTTTCATAAAGTAGACATTGTTAGACAGAGGATAACGTTAAGATAAGAACTACATCTGCAGCAGAAGGAAATCCACTCTCTGATTACTTGCCCCCGGCTGTTATTGTTACGAGGGCCCGGCGAAAAAGAAGGACTGTTTTCCAGATCTGTTTGATGTGATCAAATACATATGACCCATAACAGCTGAGCACTGGGTTTCAAACCGAGTTGCGTTAGCATGAGAAAAGAAAGCCGTGAGGTGAAGCCAGGTGAGCAAAAGCCCCCCAAAAAGGAGCAGAATTGGTGAACAATACACCCTGTGGTCATGCGGGGAACACTCAAAGTTTGGCAAATGGCGATTAAGAACAGTCAGTTAATGGTTTACGGACCCATGGTAAAGAAAATAATACAAAATAAAGTTAGCGCAGATTCTTATCTACCTGTACTTTAAGTGGTATGTTTCCTAAAGAGCATGCTGGGAGCGTGCATGTAGTGAATTGTTTGGTTTTTTTTTTTTTTTTACACTCCCACAGGCATGAGATCAGGGGTGTCAGACTCAGGTTGGTTCGCAGGCAGCTTTAACGTCAACTTGATTTCACGTGGTTTCGGACTATTTTAGATGTAATATTTTGATTTTTAAAAATTATAAATGGATTAAAATCCCCGAATATTCGTTTTTTTTTACAAAACAGTGTTTATTTTAGCGTTTTTTAAATATATTTTTAAATTTTAAAAAATGATTTTGGACTAGAATCACAGAAAAAAATATTAAAAAATGACAATTATTCATTTAAAAGGGGGAAAATCAGGAAATGTAATATACATCTATACTTAGATACAAGACTTAGTTTCCAACTATTGGTTGCCATTTCCAAGATAATGATAGATATGTAATAATTGCAATCCAACTGGCTGCAATGATAAATCTGTCCACACGAGGGCACGCATTCCTTTAAGACATCAACAGTCACTGAATTTTCCATCTTTCAAATTACGCCTAAAACCATAATGTAGGGATCTCATAGCATACCATCAAACAGAAATATGACAAAAAATGTATTACATACTGAAATAACAAATATCACCTCAATATTACTTCCAAATGATCAGTAAAACCATTTTTGAGCAACTCGAAAGTCATGATCTGATTAATGATGGATCATCACACAATTGGGGATTATTTTTTTTAGAACATATTCCAATTTTTATGTTAAATGTTGTAATTATGTATATTAAATTAGTGGATCTTGGAGCCAATAATGTTTGAGACACCCAGTATTAAAAGGTGTCATCTGTATACATGTGGCGCTGTCCATTGGTGTGGTGCTGAATTGAAAAAAGGTAAGAAAAATATATTTGGGAATTCTTACACACAACACTTTTATATCGATAAATTTTAAGCACACAACACCCATTTGTGACAAATTGGGGATTTAACATACCATAATTTGAGATTCTGTCTAAAACAAACTTCAGTTTACATACAAATTAATTTACAAAGTTAAATTAGCCAACTATTTGACCAAAACGCACTGCAATGTATGGCAAAAAAAAAATGCTATAAAACGTAGCTTTTCCCCTTGTATTTTCCTATAAAAGTCTGTTCACCACCACTTTTTCTCACAAGGACTATTGTACCAATGCTCAGCTCCCCACCGTGGACCGAAACACCGGGGGGTTCCGAGCCAATGACCCTGAGGGGACATGCGCCTTCACAAGATGAGAGAAATAACTTTGGGGCAGGGGGCCAAAATAAGTAGTGCTGTAAAGTAGCAGGACAAAGGAAGTGCAGATGACCTCCCAGGGCTAAGAAATCATCTCACACTCTTACATTTGTTTTCTACGTCATATAAACACACAAGAATATATCAACTCCATTAACAACGTGATATGTAACCACTAAATGGTCAAATTGTCATTATCATCATTGATTATATTGGAAGAATGGGGAGGAAAAATCCAAATGACTAAAGCTATAATTAGAAGCAAAGCTTTTCAATCAGCAGGAGATTGACAGTTAATCTCTTGTTTGTTGTGCAGCAGGTGAGATGCGGTCCACATTGATGTGATTGATGAGCTCAACCAGGATTGGGAAAAGAATGGAAATGAAAATGAATGATATTCTTTTTGAAGGCTCGACCTCTAAGGACGCTACAGCTGCAGTAACATCAGCTTTACGTGTTCTTTTGTTTACCTTTTTTTATCTTCATATAGCTTCCAAGAATGACTACCTATCTAAAAATTTTGAAATAATGAACCATGCTAAGAGGAATCACATTTTTACTTTGAATTGATAACGTAATTCAAAGTAAAATATTTTTACAAAGTGGTTTTACTGCTATTTTTTATGAGATTGTTGAAAAATGAATGCAAATGGTGTCAAAGTGGCGGCCCGGGGGCCAAATCTGGCCCGTCGCATCATTTTGTGCGGCCCGAGAAAGTAAATCATGAGTGCTGATTTTCTGTTTTAGGTTCAAATTGAAATGGTTATAGATGTACATTAGATATCCTGATTTTCGCCTTTTTAAAATCAATCATTGCAATATTTTCCAATCCAATTTTATTTCTTTTGTATTTTTAGTTCAAAGCGCCTTTGTAAGATCTAAAAATATATATATATTTTCCGTTTCCCACTTTAATATTGAACATCATTAAAAAAAATATTTTGTTTCCATTTGAAATGAAAAACATGATTAAACGCAATTTTGCATTAATACGAAAAACCTCAAATAAACATTGCTTTAGATCTATAAAAACTGACTATTTAGGGCTTTTGATCCAGTTCTTTTAATCCAATTTTTTTTAAACTAAATATTATATCTAAAATGGTCCGGCCCACCTGAAATTGACGTTAATGCAGCCCGTGAACCAAGTTTGACACCCCTGTATTAGACATTTATCATTGTCAACGGAAGGTAACAGATTTAAAACAAGCACTACTAATGAATACATTTAGAAAAATAAATTGATTTTTTAAATACACATGATACATTTCCCTTTAATTCTTGTTAATATACCAGTAAACTTCACTGAACCAGCTCAGTAAACCTGTCAAGCTACCAAATAGCTTTAAAATATCACAATTTCCTCACAAATCAAAGCAAAAAAAAGAAAATTACATCTCTGACATCACTCTATTATCTGATATTCATCAAAAAGATTCCCACTCATATCTCCCTGATATATTTTTAAAACAATAAAGCAAGATGATTGTCCGTTATTAGCTCACAAGTCACATAGATGTCTCCTTTTGGATTAAGAGTCCATGGAATCCAAGTAACACAGTGGGCAGTTATCTGGGCTTAGTGTTGTTTTAAGAGGCGACACCAGTCTCGGGAGTAAAAATAAATCCAAGTCTTTCAGGTTTTCAAAGGCACCCCTTCATTTGGTCATCCAGTCAGTGAGTAATACCACTTACTAAATGCCACCGTGACTAAATCTGCAGAGAAAAGGAGGGGTGGCAGACTACCACTGAGAGCCACAGGCAACACAGTGTCTGGGGGCCCACCGGCTTCATTTCATAGGGGAAACCGACGGGCTTAAAGTTAAAGATTACTTTGAAATCTGCATCCCCTGCCATCAAAACTCCTCTACTGTCGCCCTCACCCTCCAGCCGTCACTCCCCTCTCTCTCGGCAAAAAAAAAAAAGGAAAAAGCTGTCGCCACGGAACAGGGGATGGGTCGGGAGTCGATCCTCTTTGATGACAGAGAAGGATCTTTTTGTTCTTTAATCCTCTACAAAAGCCTTTGGAAATGTCCCTCCTCTTTTTTTTCTATGGAAGTCCAACTCAAGAGGCTTCATTATTAAACGCTAACTTATGAGTTTACCTGGTTGGCTTTGATTGGAATGTAACAAGGTCCTATTATTGGGAAATGAGGCGTTTTTTCTTCTTTTCTGAACAATCTTCTGCTTTCATGTTATCGAGAGGAAGCAAGTCTGGTCACATGACATAGGTCAACTCAGTCAAAGGTGTTTCCCTAAGGAACAACCATTAGCCTTTTAAAGGAAGAAGGGGTCACTTAGAAACAGACACTGACGGGGATTCGTTTCCTGTCTGTCAGCGTGTCCTGTTTAAGATGTGGTTGGAGTGTGTGTATCTTAGTGTCATTATCAGATTGGACACAGATATTTCACAGGGGGATGAAAGTGCTTGTCTCTATCTGAACATCTGCCCCCGTCAAAAGAGCATCTCAAAAAAGCATAGCCCCGAGGAGCGGCATTATTCTACGTTCGCCTTGACTCGTCATGTGATTGTAAGTGTTCGAAACGTAGCGGTATGGATGGAAGGATGAGCCGACGGTCCGAGGAGAAAGGTGTCAGAGTTCGTGTTCAGGTGTACACCGAATTTCACTTTTAATGTGAATCACTTACCTTGTTTTTTTTTCCACACAAAAACTCACATGTATGACTTTTTACTTTAAGAGGCAACTCACATATAAACAACATTGATATTGCTGAGGAAATGTTGGACATAACAGATGTGACACATTTTAAAATGCTTTTGTTTTTTTATAAATTGCTAAACAACATTAATTGTAGTGCAGAAAAAAAACTAAGTTGAGAACTTGTAACCACAGTAAAAATCAGCAGTTGAAAGAATGAAATAATTATTGTTTTACTTGAATATTTTACATTATTATTCTTATATATGCATATACATTATTATATACATACATAATTATATTATTATTATTATTTCAATATGAATGAGATTAAACAGTTTTAGCATGAACAGGGTCTAAGGACAAATTAAACTAATTACTCAGAGTAAGGCTGTATATTCATAACTGTATCTATGGCCCAGTTTCACTGTGCCTTATGACAAATAAAAAAGAAATGCAGAACATGTTTACTATGTATACATCAATGAAGTATAGTTCACTTGCCTGGCTTTTGTGCATGTGGGTTCTGTCATTTTGTTGATACTTTGTCTTTGGCGTGATGTTTGCCAGAATGTTCTCCAAAGCCTGCAACCTTGAACAGAATAAGCAACACAGAAAATGTATGGGTGGACATTCACTACATTACAAACACGCTGTACCCACAATGCAGCACCAACAGCAAAAATGTACAGGAAATTATGCTGGTCACCTCATTAGGTACACAAAAAGTAATATACTGTTGAAGTTGGATTGATTTAAAGAAAAGTGATTATATATTATTTACAAACATTTTCCACGCTCTCATTAGACTAAGCATTTAATCTTTATTTTCCCCTGAACCTGAGTGTCTAAAGGAGGAAACTTTTAAATTTTGTGTACTCACTATGTACTTTTTATGAGTTTATATTCTGCAGTTTATTCAGATGATGCTTCTAAATAGAAGAATATATTTTAAACAAACCAAAACAAGTCAAAATATGCATACTGCTGTGCATATTTCAAACAAAACAAGAGGATTATACTCGGTCTAACTCAGGTGTGTTACTCACGTGATTGTGGGAAGCAAGTCAAAGCTAACAAAGTGAACACAGAGTAACAACGGAACTCAACAAAATAAAACAGGATGTGAACCAACATAAATCAATGCAATAGACGGCGAGGTGCAATTATGCTAACCCATTATCCACCGTCCCGTTTATAGAGAGAGAAAAATCGAGCAAAAGAAAAGATTTTGTCTCTGGCTCTTTAAAGTGAACATCTTATCAATTTACCATTTATGCTTTTGTTTCCGTCCATTTGACCGATAGTAACCCCACTGACGTCCCTGCTTCCCAGAGCACGCGCCACCTCAGGTTGTCCAATCAGAAACGGCGACAGGCTCCATCGTCATCCACTGTCTTCCGGGCTCAGAACACTACTCCGGTTGACATTAAAATGTACATTTTTCCCCAGTTTTTTTTAAAAAGACTTATCTAAAATACTTGAGATACTGACTTGAAGTGCCATATACAGTGCTTTTAGATAAGATCGGCATTATGTTGGAAGTACGTTCAGAAGGATAGCAGCACCCGAACCAATCCGGCAGAAGCACAGGCGTAGCGAATGAGGTGAGAATGTATTGAAAAGCCATGCAGATGTTGCCGATTGTTAGCTAACGTGATGCTACATTTCGCGGCATTCTACAAATAGCACTCTAGATATCCCAAAACAATAGTGGCGCTCACACTGATTTAATTATATCCACTTGATATGTGTTATCACAACAACAGTTGCCGTGATGAAAATCGAATAAGAAAATAAATAAATAAGCTTCCCTTCTTGCCGGTGTCTGCCTGAGTCATCTAAGAACTTAAAAGCTTTATCCCCACCCTAAAAAAAATATATTTACAGTTTATGTCTTGTAGTTGTGGAAAAATGCATTTAAAATGGGAGATCTCCTTATCTGTCTGTTGTCATGTTGTCTGGAGATGCAAAGGATAAAGTAATTGTTTATATATGCATATATCCATGGATCTATACATTTTGACAGAAGCACAATTGTTTTCTTCAGCAGAAGTCATACACAATTGATCAAAAATTGTTTACATTATGTCAAGAGTTGTCTAATTCATTACATTCTGTATACTATGACAGTAATTGTCAAAACAATTCATTTAATGATTGAAGCCCATCTTAGATGAAAAACAACAATTTTTCCTATGGCTCGGGAGCCACATGTGGCTCCTTTGATGGGTGCATCTGGCTCTTTGCTAACTTGTGATCTAAAATATGGAAATCGCTGGTGACAGAACTGAGATATTAAATCTAGAACCGCTTTAATCTTATTTTTTTTGCAGTAGACTCTTCTGTAATGCATCCTCTCATTGATTGGCAACAGCATAAGAATCTATTTTAAAAAATCATTTTTTTCCACTTTAAAAGTGGTGAAATTACAAAAAAATGAAAAAGCACTCATTTACATGTATTTTGACTTTTAAATTCTTAGTATGGCTCACAAGAAATAACATTGGAAAACATAGTACTATATAATAAAGGTTCCCAACCCTTGCTTAAGCTGCTATGATACATGTTATTGACCAAGATAAAGGTCTAAAAATACATCCGAGTTGGGCTTCTGGCACAAAAGGATTCAATCCCTATCCTGAATACATCAATTTTGCTCTTTCTCAATTTTTCCTGACCCACCCTGTGTTTTTTCCCCCATAAGTTTCTTGTTTCTATGTTGCAGGTCGGGTGGACTCCATTTCAGACAACAACCACAACACCCCCATCCATCTATTTTTACATACATCTCCTCATCCATTTCTTCTTAACCTTCTTCCCTCTCACTATGAAGCTGAAGGAGGACATCAACCCCTTACTCCTTCAGGTTTTCCGCTCTGTGGTTTGGGTCTACTCAGCAATCACCTTTATACCCTGGTACTTCCTATCTGGGGCCAGTATCAACTTGGAACGGGCACGCCGTATTAAAGCGCGGTCAGTTAGCGGACATCCGGCTGGTCCGTACCGGGCCATTAACAGCCAACAAGAGCTAGCGGCGGGTTTGCACCCTGGCGTGGATACTCTGGACAAAGTATTTGAATATGCAGCCAAGAAGTTTCCTCATAGGGACTGTTTGGGTACCAGGGAGGTGTTGAGTGAAGAGGATGAGCTTCAACCTAATGGGAAAGTCTTTAAGAAGGTGAGGGAACATTTTGGGGGATTTTTTTGTCCTGTAATGATTGGATTATTATGGATAAAATTGACATTCCATTTTAATAGGCTGTTACTAATTTTTTTCCGCAATGTTCATTGCGGTGAAATGACTAGGCTTATGCAAACAAAAAGAACACTGGACTGATTATCTGTTAGAGAAAACAAAAGATGCTTTGTGGAATGATAACAGTCGGTGTAATAGTAGGAGGAAGCCTGTATGTGGCACTATTTGACTAAATAGGAATAATAGGAGAAAGGCAAATATACATAAACTGATTGTTTTGATGTAATGGAAACAAAAAATAAAATATTAACTCATCTGTTTGGATACAAAAACAATATAGTGTCTTAACAGTGTTATGTTAACAGGTCATTCTTGGAAACTACAACTGGCTGTCATATGATGAAACCTATCAGGCGGCCCGGATGTTTGGAAGCGGCTTGGCGGCTCTCGGCCAGAAACCTCTGCACAACATCGCCATCTTCTGCGAAACAAGAGCCGAATGGATCGTGGCAGCTCAAGCCTGCTTTATGTACAATTTCCCACGTGCGTGACATGACATTCATTCAACCCATGCTGTTATCACACTCTGTGTCTAAGTGCTGTTTTTTTTTCTTGGTTATTTGACAGTCGTCACACTGTACTCCACTCTCGGACCCCTGGCCATTGCACATGGCTTGAATGAAACAGAGGTCACGCACATTATTACGAGTAAAGACCTGTTGCAGAGTCGTCTTAAGGTACCTGCATGCATGCTCTATCACAAGGGTGGATTTTTTTTTTTTTAATAAATGGATTAAAAGAACTGGATTAAAATTCCTGAATATTCTGTTTTTTTAGATCTAAAACAATGTTTATTTTAGCTTTTTTTAAATATATTTTTAGATTTTACTAAATGATTTTTGAACCAAAAACACAGAAAAGATGGATTAAAAAATGACAATTATTGATTTAAAAGGGGAAAATTAGGAAATTTAATATACATCTATAGTCTTCATTTTAATTTGATCTTAAAACAGAAAGTCGGCACTCATGATTTACTTTCCCGGGCCACACAAAATGATTCGGCGGGCCAGATATGGCCCCCGGGCTGCCACTTTGACACACTTAACTAGTAGTTCAAATGTAATCACAATGCAAGTTCATATTCTATGACCATACTAAATTAAAATCTTAATTTTATTAATACATACATATTCTAGTGATTTATCTAGCTTTCAGCAGACAAATTGGCTACTTTGTATACTATAATTCTTCTAATAGCTTTTTAACAGTCAAAAATTTAGCACAGGTTGAATGTACTAATTAAACGAAACCAATATATTCATCTAATGACTTTGTTTCTCCCACTAGGCAATATTGTGTGATGTACCAAGACTGAAGTTCGTCATCGTAGTCGACAAGAAGCTCTCAAGCGGGCAGGATATCCCGAGAGGCGTCACTATCCACAGTATGGCTGCTGTTAAAGAAATGGGCTTCAAACCTGAAAATTGTGAGTCAAATGCAAATTCAATGAGAAATTGGAGTGATTTACAGATTAAGGTTCATCATCACTAAACTCTAACCAAATTGGTCTTTAAAAAAAATCTATTTGAATAAGAAAATATGCACAAAAAGGCTTCCTGGGACTTACTAACACCAACTGGGCTTTTTCTACAACTCACAGCCGCCATTTTATCTGTGTTCACAGTATCGACAGGCCGCAGTCAACCACAGTCATCGGACATTGCCGTCATCATGTATACCAGCGGTTCTACTGGCATCCCCAAGGGTGTGATGATCTCCCACGGCAACATCATCGCCGGCATCACTGGGATGGCAGAGCGAATCCCCAACCTCAAGTATGCTAATACTCAACTGACCGTGACGTCTCCAAGACTTCCTGGGTGTAATTACATCCGTTTAATGTACTGCGTGTCAGCAATAAATGGCCTCGGTTAATGGTAGTCACGTGTGGCCATTAATGCGCTAAATCAACACACCATGTGGATATAAATATTGAGACGTACAGGAAATCACATTAAATGTATGCGGCAAAACAACTTGTGGCTAATGGAAGTCTTTCAAAAGATTTGGGAGCTATTTTTATATGCAGGGAAAGCCATTTTTTAGATATGTATAATTATTTTATATGTTTATAGCCCTAATATCCATGTTAATAATAATATTGTATAATAATATTTAGATTTTTTTAAATAAATGGATTATAAGAACTGGATTAAAAGCCCTGAATATTCCGTTTTTTTATAGATCTAAAACAATGTTCATTTTAGCTTTTTTTTAAATATATTTTTAGATTTTACAACATGATTTTTGACTAAAAACAGAAAAAAATGAGTAAAAAATTACAATTATCGATTTAAAAGGGGAAAAATCAGGAAATTTAATATACATCTATACTCTATATTTTAATTTAATCCTAAAACAGAAATCATTTACTTTACCGGGCCACACAAAATGATCCGGCGGGCCAGATTTGGCCCCCGGGCTGCCACTTTAACACCTGTGGCTTAGCATCTGTTAAAGAGATGGCCTCAATTTGCAAAAATATAGTGAGTCACCACAATCTGTGTGTATTAAGGTAACTAAACAGTGTCTTTCTGTTTTGACAGTGAAACAGACACCTACATTGGCTACCTGCCTTTAGCCCACGTTTTAGAACTGAGTGCAGAGCTGGTGTGCGTCTCACATGGCTGTCGTATTGGCTATTCCTCACCACAGACTCTTGCCGACCAAGTCAGTATAAAAAAATAAAAAACAAATGCCACCAACCTCCAAAAAAATGATGCTCAATGTTTTTTTTCCATTGTTCCAGTCCACCAAAATCAAAAAAGGCAGTAAAGGAGACACCAGCATGTTAAGACCCACCCTCATGGCCACTGTACCGGTAAGTCAAAGAAAAATGCATTTTCAACATCCTAAATAACAACTGATGAACTTTATCTGTTTGTCGCATAGGAAATAATGGACCGTATTTATAAAACCGTGATGACAAAAGTGGAGGGCATGAGCAAATTGCAGAAGACCCTCTTTGTGCTTGCGTACAATTACAAGATGGAGCAGATATCAAAAGGCTACAGCACACCTCTTTGTGACAGGTGACGCACGTCCGATATAATAATGCAGCAGAAAATGATGCTATGGCAACATGCGTCTCAAAAATTGGCTTATGTTGAAGTACTATAAACAGTACATGTAGTAGAATTGGTTCCTTTTACCATATTTCTTAACTATTAACTAATGCTCTTGCTTGCTCTGTTTAGAGTTCATTTATTTAAGTGAGTTTAAATACTAAAATCTAAAAATACATAGATAGACAGTGATTTGAAGTCAATTTTATGCTGTACTATTTAGCTTTTTTTTTACTCTTGGGATCTGGGATCGGTAAAGCGTTTTTATTATAAAGTAGCGCATTGAAACCAAAATTTGTGCTTTTATCACGTCTCAGCTGAATAACTCGGGTCAGAGGTCAGTTGAACGGTGGCTGCCGCAGTCACAAAAATTCATGGAAAATATTAGAGGGTTTTTTTTCTATCTCGCCGCTTCTGAACTTTGGAAAAATCTACATCACAGGTGTCAACGTGGCGGCCCGGGGTCCAAATTTGGCCCGCTACACATTTTGTATGCCCCGAGAAAGTAAATGATGAGTGCCGACTTTCTGTTTTAGAATCAAATGAAAATGAAGAGTATAAATGGATATTAAATTTCCTGATTTTCCCCCTTTTAAATCATGAATTGTCATTTTTTAATCAATTTTTTGTGTTTTTAGTTCAAAAATCATTTTTTAACATCTAAAAAATATATTAAAAAAGCTAAAATAAACATTGTTTTAGATCTATAAAAAAACGGAATATTCAGGGAATTTAATCCAGTTCATTTAAACCATTTATTATAACAAATCTAAATATTATATCTAAAATGACCCGGCCCACATGAAATCAAGTTGCCCGCTAAACGACCCGAGTCTGACACCCTTGATCTCCATAATTCACAAGTCCCCTTCATTACAAATTATCAAATCCATAGAAATTGCTTGCTTAGCCTTTTATCAAAATCCTCTTTTCTTTTTTTTAGTCTGGTTTTCAAGCGGGTACGAGCTCTGCTAGGGGGCAACACAAGGGTCTTGCTATCAGGTGGTGCTCCACTGTCAGCCGCCACACAGCACTTCATGAACATTTGCCTGTGCTGCCCCGTTGGCCAAGGCTATGGCCTGACCGAGACCTGTGGAGCCGGCACCATCAGTGAGGGTAAAGTACAAATATATGATGCAGAGATACTCTATATGGGGATTACAGTCTGTGCTATATTTAGTGTTAACTGCAAGACAGTGCCATTCTTAACACTTCTTTCGTCATTTTCTTCAGTGTGGGACTACAGCACCGGAAGAGTCGGCGCGCCACTCGTTTGCTCGGAAATTACGCTCAAGGACTGGGAAGAAGGTGAGTCCAGTTCTCTCACTCGATAATAGGACAACAACAACAACATAAACTGTTATGCAACTGACAATATGTTGATTTTGAGGGCCTTGATTTGAAAAATATTCGTTTTTTTTTATTATCACAACACGTTTTTTAGGTAACCAGATGTCACAGTTGGCTCAAACTTAGTCATAATCTACCATTTTGCTAATGGCATTTGCTTCAGTTTACCATCCATGCAAAATAGTTTTTTTGTTGGTCTAGGCAGAAAGACAACCTCCCTGAGCACACTGAGTACCAGTGTGAGTGACATGATTGGTCGCTATGGGCACACCAGTATCACAGCTGCCATAAGCAGGTGCATGTCAATGTTCAATCTAATTTTTCATGTAAAACATGCTGTAAAACATGAAAAACATAAGAGTGGACAGAGCTACTGCCACTGGTTGCCGCATAATTGCCACCGTCATGGGAAAAGGGTAAAAAAAATAGTTTGGATTTTATTTACTACGCGCCATATGATTGCTGCTGCGCGGAGAAGACGAGAGTAGTGCGCAATTGCTTAGAGGGAACATTGATCGTGAGTCAGGATGTTCTGAAAATGTGAATATGTGTGTCTGTAGGTGGCTACTACAGCACGGACAAACCCAACCCACGAGGAGAAATCTTAATTGGAGGACCCAACGTGACAATGGGTTACTACAAAAACGAAGCCAAGAACCGCGAGGACTTTTTCGTAGACGAGAAGGGGCAACGATGGTTTTGCACTGGAGATATTGGAGAGTTTCACCCAGATGGATGCCTCAAGATCATTGGTGAGAAACTGAAGCACTGTATTTCCTCTATACCGACTTGTCCGAAAAACTTTAGCAACGGGGCATCAATTACTTGCGTATTTCTACCTCAAAAATGTATTTCCACAGACCGCAAGAAAGATTTGGTGAAACTACAGGCTGGCGAGTATGTTTCCTTGGGGAAAGTGGAGGCGGTTTTGAAGAACTGCCCACTCATAGACAACATCTGTGCCTATGCCAATAGGTAAAGTCCTTCCACAAAGCCTGACCTTCTTTTTCATGTAATGACCATCTCTTGTTTTTGTTCGTAGCGACCAATCATATGTAATCAGCTTCGTGGTGCCTAACCAGAAACTACTAACAGCACTAGCGGAGCGATATCAGGTGCAAGGCACGTGGGAGGAGATATGCAACAACCCCCAGATGGAGAAGGAAGTCCTCCGCATCCTTACGGAAGCCGCCATTTCATGTAGGCCATGTTCTAGTCCAGGGGTGGGCAAACTTTTAGGGACCGGGGGGCCACATTGACTTTAAAAATTTGATAGATGGGCCGGGTCAGCACAAGATACGATAACCTATAAAAAAGTGCATCCGTTAACAGTACATATGAAACATAAACAGAAAAAAGGAGTAAAGTATTAACATACTCATCACTCATCATTAAAGTAAAGTATAAAGTACAACGTTAATTAAAAAGGAATGCATTAAGAAATATTAAAATGTAATTTAAAAAACAGATAGAGGGGCTTTAAAAGACGAAAAACAAATAAGAGTGGACAGAGCTACTGCCACTGGCTTCCGCGTGACGGCGCCATCTTGGGGAAGAAAAAAAAAACATTATTCGGACAACATTGACGGGCCGGATTAAAAGGCCTAGCGGAGCCGGATGTGGCCCGCGGGCCGTAGTTTGCCTTTTCTAGTCCCTTTTTTTCTTCTATGTCTTTGACTATGTTAACATGACCTCACTCAAGTCATACATTAACCTACGCCTATTTCTCTCCCTCTCACAGCCAAACTGGAACGCTTTGAGATTCCCAAAAAAGTCCGTCTGAGTGCAGAAGCCTGGACGCCAGAGACCGGCTTGGTCACAGACGCGTTCAAACTGAAACGCAAAGAGCTTAAAACGCACTACCAAGAAGACATTGAAAGGATGTACGGAAGCAAATAAAACCAGAGCACACGCAAACACACAAGTGTGGGGAGGAACGTGCTTAAAGATCCACAAGAAGGAAGCCCGCATCAATGAACACCCAGTTCAACTCTCTTCCACGCAACCAATGACTCGCACTCTCGGAGTTACCGTGGCAACCAAGGACACACGCACGGACATCCGCACAAATATCAGGTTTGAACGGACGCCATCAGCTTCGTTTTTTGCTCGTCTTTGGACGCCTTCACTGGTGTAGATTTGATGCCTAAAATGAATTCAAGGGCCAAATGTTGTCATACAGTACAAGCGATGCCTTAAAGCAGTTTTCATAAGGGTCGATATGGGCTATTAATATCTATATTTTTAGGGCTGTATCTGATTTTAAGGGGGGATTTAACCCAAACATTTAGGAGGGAAAGAAATATGGATGATAAATTTGTCTTTGGAAAATGGCCAAATGGAAATGTCAAAAAGATCTATTGGGATTTTTTATCTACACTGAAAATACACCAAAAAACACACCCACTTTTTTTCAAAGCCGTTTTCTTATCAGTTTTTACAAGAGGACCAGTTTTTACTTTGAAATGAGTATTCAGCTTTGAACAAATTCCCAGGTTCTTACTCAATACTTTTATGATTCAGTTTCAATCCGGATGAATGAAGTGACTTTTTTTAGTCTCTGAAAGTGTCCAGATTTTTACCATTTTCTTTTTAATGCTTATTTTCATTTGTTTTTGTCTGTTGAAGTTGCAAAGCCATGAGATTTCAGTGTTTTTTGTTAACGTATTCATGCATTTGAAGGTCTTTTAATAACATATTTTTTATTCGGTATAATGGTAGTTTGTCCATCTCCTTCCGCCACTTGACTTTCCACTGTTTTTTTTTTTAAATTTGAACATTTTTTTATTCATTTCCCTGAATTAGTTTACTTCAGTCTGTGTTTACTAATTAGCCAACAGTCTTGTCTCATCAGCTTTCACTTTGTGCTCAAATCTCGGCATAAATGGATACCATAGCGCCCCTAAAATTTCCCATTAAATTTACCAATCAAGAATTTTAGCATCACTTATAAATCACATCAAATAGCATCCTAACATCTCCTTTGGTAAATACAAAAGAGAATATAGTTATCCTCCCCGTTTATTTTGACATTCATGTTTATACTCACCCCTCACGCATGGCTTCTCTTTTTTTTGCCTGTGAATATAAATGATACAAATGATTGTGCAATACATGTATACACATTTTTGTCTAAATTATATAGGAATATTTCAAAAAGAGAAAAGACTGTATCTCCACCATCAGATTTTATAGCGGTGTACTAATCGTGACCGGACGTTTGGTCGCCAGGACGTTTGGTGCCCGGATGTTTGGTCCCCGGGTGTTTGGTCGCCTGTCAAATGTACTTAGATATTAAACAGTACTTAGATATTAAACAGTACTTAGATATTAAACAGTACTTAGATATTAAACAGTACTTAGATATTAAACAGCACTTAGATATTAAACACTACTTGGATATTAAACACTACTTAGATATTAAACAGTACTTAGATATTAAACAGTACTTAGATTTTAGACTCCTCTCTTAGATATTAAACTCTCATAAATATCATTTTCAGAGCTGGTTTCAACAGTAAACTCTGTCACCATTTGACCGGCGACCAAAAGACCGGCGACCAAACGTCCGAGCACCTGTTCTAATAGGAGTCCAGTAGAATGACATAGGAGTCATAAGGACAATGGTAGAAGACACTGTAAAGTAGGGGTGTGATGCTGGGTTGGATTTAAAGACTTGAAGGGAAGAGCAAAATCAACAATTAATCAATAACGAATAAGAATCGCATGTGCATAACTGTATCAAATCGAGTAGTTAGAGCATCCAGTAGGTGATGATGAAGCCAAACGAGAGTCGTGAAGAAATGGAATGGAGCGTTTATTCCATATCCATCTTTGTTTTTACTTGTAAATTCAGAATATTTTCTGATTATGTTATCACATTTCTACAAAGGTAGATATACTAATAGAACAATGACTGATTACGAGTGAAGTGTAAGATAGTTTCACATGATTTACAACCTGTGATGTCATTGTCTGGTAGGAAAATAGTAGTTTTGGCTAGTGAGGATAAAAACGCATATAAGCATATGGAATTTAAATCTCCATTGGTGGTTATAGATGTCTGATTTTACATTTTTGTCATTCATTTTTCACTCCTAGGAAGGAATATTCCAATTTAAATGAATTTCACATCTATGGCCACCAATGGCAGGCAGCCAATGAGTTAAGATGGATAAACCTACAGAAAATGCTCAAAAAAAAGCTTTCCACTTCATTCTTTAATATTACTGAATGACTTGTAATTGTGTGGTGTGAATTTAATTATTATTTTTTTAATATGGAAGTTTCATGTGTGATATCCTAAATGTGTTGTATATAAACTCAACAAAACTACGTTTTGTATTTAAGTCAATGTACATTATACTACATTACTGTAACATTGTGGTGATATTTTTCAGTAGAATTTTTTTTTTTGGTCTCTTTCCACTCCAAACCCAAAATTTTCGGGTTTTTTGGTCGACTGAACTTGAGACTTTTTCTACCCAAGAACGCAACTTGTGCTTGTATAATTTTTTGCTTGTGTATTATTGTTGCCTTCTGACATGAGAGCTTGTTTTCGGGGCTCCTACGAATGTGACGTCACGGGTCCACTAACCCTATTTCCCCCCCTTCGCATTTAGTCACATATAACAGTTGAATGTTAAGTACTGTATCTTTAAGATGAGAAGAAAGTGCTGCCGAACTTTTTTCATCCTATTATACTTTCATTTCAAAATCCTTTGACTTTCCCATTCAGAAAAATCAATTGGATTTGGAATTATTTGCGAGAGGGGCCCTCCAAGTGTCCCCATCCTCAACTCTGTAATTTGGACTTGAATATTATGTAATAAAATGTAAAAATTAAAAATGTTGTGCACTCTTTATGAGGTTTGGATTCCGATTACACTGAGGCTGGTGTTCCCATGGCAACAAAGCCTATCAAGTGTGTATGCATGTCTGTTTGCGGCATGTTGACAGGATACATTTCACGCATCTTTACTGACGATTGATTGAATGTATTATTGCTTATAGTCCCATTGATAATGTCCAATTATGTCTTTTCACGTTATTAGTATATTATTAGTAATCGGACGTCTAGAGTCTGGTTTAAATAGATGATTACCGTATTTCCACGACTATAAGACGCACTTAAAAGTCTTAAATTTTCTCCAAAATAGACAGAGCGCCTTATAGTCCAGTGTGCTTTATATATGAAAACAAAATTAAAATGTCATTCATTGAGGGTGCGCCTTTAAATGCGGTGCACCTTATAGTCGTGAAAATACAGTACTTCATTCTGTGTTTTTGATAGGAAGAACACATTTCTTGATGAAAACTGATTTATAAATAAAGACTTTGGGGGATAAAGGACATAATTATAGTATTTTGAACATCTATTTTTATTTACATATGATTGTAACCCATGCAAACACCACATAGACTCTTGCCCAAAGTCAGAGTGACTATAACCCTATAAAAATAGATAATAAAATGCTCAATCTCCCTAGATTTCTACTCCTTTTCTACATCATCCCTTTTTTTCTTGGTCATTCTGTTCTTGACACTAAGTGGGTGTAGCACAAAGTCAGCAGGGAACAAGAAAGACATCTTCCATAAAGCATTATTGCGGTTTCTGTTTGCTTTCCCACTACCACTGACCACCATTGCCTCTACTTGTGTCTGATTCAGAGGCTCTGGCTGAGGTTTACCCAAAGAAAGCACCACTCAAGGCGGTGGATTGATGTCCGATGGAAGAAATAATGAAATCCGTGCGCCCGAATGACAACGAGACCCACCAGACTGGTCTGATCCGAAGCAAAAGGATAGACTGGGATTAACTGGAGACAATAGGCAATAAATTGGAAAGCGTAGGTGACCTTTTCGCTGATGAGGCTCAATGTCCTTGAAATATGAATATATTGAGTATTATGAACTTAAATGGGCAGAGAGGGGTAAAGTAAAATGCACACTTGTAACTCAAATTATCTTTCCCTAATGAAATGAATTAAGATTTAAATGTATTCAAGCACGAGACAAAAAGAATTTTTTTTGTTATTTCTGTGTTTTCAGTTCAAAAATCATTTTGTAAAATGTAAAAATATATAGAAATATTTTCTGTTTTACATTTTAATATGGAACATAAAGGATAATTTGGTTTTAAAAGAGATTTTATCTTACTTAGTTGTTTTAGATCTGTAAAATCTAACAATATATTTAAGAAAAGCTAAAATGAACATTGCTTTAGATCTATAAAAAAGGGATTAGTATGTAGATTATAAATGTATATTATATTTCCCCCTTTTAAATCAATAATTGTCATTTTTAATCATTTTTTTCTGTATTTTGAGCTCAAAAATCATTTTGTAAAATCTAAAAATATATTTTAAAAAAAAGCTAAAATAAACATTGTTTTAGATCTATAAAAACGGAATATTCAGGGCTTTTAATCCATTTCTTTTAATCCATTTATGAAAAAAAATCTGAATATTATATCTAAAATGGTCAACCCAAACCTGACACCTATGTGGTATAGAATATAACATTGCTTGTGACTTTTTATCCTCTTTATAAGAGATATGAATACTGCCCCAATTTTTTAAATGCTAATTTCTCTTTCAGGTTGTGCCTAAGTGACCTTCGTCTTTACCAAAAGGGCGTCACATTAGCCACTGGCCGTTGTTTGAGCCAACACGAGGCGTGAAAATGTAGGAGGTCTGCTCATACGCTTGAACAAACGTGAGGGTGAAGAAACCGCTAGAGAGAAGGATGAAGGGAGGAGGCAGGATGGGGTGGGGTGGGGTAGGGTGGATGGAGCAATACGTCTAGGCGATGACTCACCAATGCTGGGTATTTATAGTATCAATGAAGGGGGGAGTGTTGGGAAGGTAGAGGATGGTATCATCATGCAGCCAACGGGGAACGGCGAAAGCAAAGAGCTGAGAGGGAGGGGAGCACAGGAATGGATGGCTGCGAGGAAGACGGGGGGCAACGGGAAGGCGGTGGGCGTGGATAACGGAAGATCTAGCAAGGCTCCAGGCGATCAACTCCAGACTCTAAGAAACAAAGTACAACTGAGTGCATGACATTTAACAGTGGAAGTTAGCAATACAATTGGTAACGTAATACTCCTTCATTCGGTGCTCGGACGTTTGGTCGCCGGTCTTTTGGTCGCTAGTCAAATGGTGACAGAGAGTTTATTGTTTAATATATAAGTACTGTTTAATATCAATGTACTGTTAAATGTCTAAGTACTGTTCAATACAGTAGATATTAAACTCTCTCATGAATATAATATTGAGAGCTTGTTTCAACAGTGTTCAGATATTAAATAGTACTTAGATATTAAACAGTACTTAGATATTAAACAGTACTTAGATATTAAACAGTACTTAGATATTAAACAGTACTTAAATATTAAACAGTACTTAGATATTTAACAGTTCTTAGATGTTAAACAGTACTTAGATATTAAACAGGACTTAGATATTAAACAGTACTTAGATATTAAACAGTACTTAGATATTAAAACAGTACTTAGATATCAAACTTTCGCTCTTAAATATAAAACTCTCTCTCATGAATATAATTTTGAGAGCTGGTTTCAACAGTAAACTCTCTGTCACTATTTGACCGGCGACCAAAAGACTGGCTACTAAACGTCCGGTCACGATTTAAAACAGCACTTTACTGTCCGTAGCCATAATGTCATGACCGTATAGACACAACTTGACTGAACTGTCAGACATTTGTACCCTAGTATGCCCATACAGTGGTATATTTACCAAACATAATGTATTTCTATCTTCCAATTCTCTAATGACTTTGTTTTTTCATTCCAAACAGATCGTGCTTGTGTTGCCTCCAATGACGTCAGTGCGTGCGTCACACTGACCCCCCCCCCTCCCCCATCCAAGCCTCCCCTTGTCCTTCATAAGACACTAAAATAATGTGCATGCTCGTATGCAACAACGTTACTGTTGAAAAGGATGAGCCGACGCTTCGAGGAGAGAAGCTGCCCACGCGCATCCGTTAAAAAAAAAAAAAGGAAGGAGCAACCTTTATAACATTGAAAGTGACAAGAAGCAATCTCAAACTAATTTGAGTAATTAGATCCTGAATGAGCTTACGAATCCTGAAGATGTAAACTGATACGAGACAGTAATGCAGTAGCATTAAAGTCAATCCCATTGAGGTGCAAAGACATGGCCTTGAGGCAGGCAATACTAGTAGACATAAAGTACCTGTACTATACCATAAATGTAATGATTTTATATTGATTTTTTTGACGCATGGAGCTTTAGGTGGATTTTTTTTCATATTACATTGGAAACAATATATGATAAAGTTCCTTTAAAGAAATAGATGGATTGCAAACTTTGATTTTAGTTCTGATTTTTCATTGAAAGCCATTATTTTGAATAAAATGGCATGTTTAGAAGATAACATTATTAAACAAGTTTTACATTTTAAAAGATTGATCCAAATCGGTTCATCTAGTTAGCAGACTAGAACTAGATTAATAAAGGCTAGTTTTTCTCTCAAATTGCTCTTTTTTTTCTTCTATACTGTAATAAGACCACGGAAGAATACTCTTTGATTCTGGAGAGAATTTATGAAGAAATATGACTATAGAATTTGCAATAATTATCATCGTCCTCTTAAATTCTGTCAGGAATTTGCTTGGTTTTAGTAAAAAAACATTTATCTTGCAACACCCACAAGTGTATATTTAGAAGCCAGATTCTTTAAAGCATTAGACTTCCATTAAAGGTGAAAAGAATGGAGACTCAGTTAGTCTAATTAATGTCTGAATATTCCTGTCGCAGTTTCTGTCACACACTACAAGGACATGTAACCTTTTGAAACATGAAATGCCAGCACAACCCCCTATTTGCTCCTTCATCCCACCCTTCTACTGAAATCTCTTCCTCTCTCCTAATTTGTTTCCAACTCACAGTCTATTAATGTTCCATCACCTCCTTCTTGACAACCTGGGCAACACAACGTCCTAAACGCAATAATTGGTGCATCAGTAAAGAAACCAAGTCTATTAGGACAAGCAGATGCCTGAAAAATCCACGTGAAGAAACAAAAGGTGGAGGCAATGGAGAGGCCGTGAGCCGGCGTCGCCATGGAGACTTGGGATGAAAAGAAGACGCGCCATGACAACGGGCGTGCCGTTCTCTACCCTCTCCTCCTGCCGTGGTGCCTTGGCGAGAGGGGGAGGATGAAAACAAACAAAATATGCCTGATTATACGACTCTCACACTAATGTTTATTAATAATCGGACGTAGGCTTTGTCATCATCATTCTTTGACTCGAAAAAAAAGCCTAATTGTCATCATACCTAGAAACTGGGTGGTAGTACCGTATTTTCACGACTATAAGGTGCACCGCATTATAAGGCGCACCCTCAATGAATTACATTTTTCCATATATAAGGCGCACTGTCTATTTTGGAGAAAATTTAAGACTTTTAAGTGCGCCTCATAGTCGTGAAAATACGGTAATTGCTATTGGCTTCCAGGTATGAAGCACTCACTACACAGTCACCTCTAGAGCCAGCCATTGTTGATGTTTTGGATTTTTTTGTATAAAATCTTGCTTCGGGGGAGGAGCTATATGATGGAAGATTTTGTAAACTAAGATGGCATCTGCATATTTAACAGTATTGTCTCAGTTCAGGCTTTTGTGTTTTTTTAATATCCGACAGTGGTGGTTTTTCGTTCTTGGTTTTCAGTTTTTTCCATATATAAGGCGCACTGTCTATTTTGGAGAAAATGTAAGACTTTTAAGTGCGCCTTATAGTCCTGAAAATACAGTACTATAAATTTACTCTAAATCTGTAAGTATTTATAACTTATTTACATTCATTTACAGTCTTACTTAAGGAATTGAACCAGCACTCCTGAAAATATTAATAATATTTCAGTGTAGCATGATGGACCCCAAGTGTAAAGTAATATTTGTGACTCCTTTTGGAGCCTGTATTAAAATGACAGCTCATTAGACATCCCTCAAAGGATTTCCAACCACTTCCTCTCAAACCAACATCACTCTAGTGGGATTCATTTTTTTTCCCCTTCAGCTGTGCCAGTAATGAGATCAGTCTCATTTTTCATGCAGTACTAATATAAAACAACAGGAACAATGTCCCATTATGAAAATGCATCACCACAGGCTATAAAAGGGGGCTTCAGTATTGTTCATAAGGATCTGCAATGCATCCGTATTATACATGCAGGTTAGTATGAAGGGTTTTCTTAGCATTTAAAGCAGGCGGTAGGGAATCTATGGCTCGGGAGCCACATATGGCTCTTTTGATGAGTGTATCTGGCTCTTTGCTAACCTGTGAGCTAAAATATGGAACCCACTGGTTACAGAACTGAGATATTACATCTAGAACTGCTTTAATCGTCATTTTCTTTTTGCATTAGACTGCGAGAATGTATACTCTCATTGATTAGCAACTGCATAAGAATGTTGTCAAAAGTATTCATTTTTTTCCACTGTAAAAGTAGTAAAATTACTAAAATAAAAGACAACCATTTACATGTATTTTGACTTTTAAATTCGGAGTATGCTCTCAAGGAATAACATTAGAAAATATGAATCGTTTATGTCTCTCTTTGTCAAAAAAAGGTTCCCAACCCCTTGATTTCGAGACCAATTCCTTTCATTTTCACACATGTACGCATAATCTAGCAATCAACTAATGGCAACACAAGAGAACCCAAGCAGAGAATGATTTGTTTGCTTTCTCATCTGCGGAAAAGGACGGCGTGACGTCATGGCTCTAAAACTGTAATACTGGAAATCCCTTTTTTTGTTTGACAAACACACAAACTAACCAACCTTTACTTGCATTTCTCCTTCTTCATACCTGAAAGATTCAAGTCAAGATACTGATGGATAAAATGTGGATCATTACTACTAGCATAAGTACTTTAAGAAGGGGGAAACGGATGTTTCTTGATAAGGACAAGGTAGCTTTTGATTAATACACATGTAGGGATAAGAAACACTCTTTGGGAGCCTGTTGGATGTCATTATAAATCTTGTCACTAGCTATGTGCCCCCCCCCCCCCCCACATCTGGGAGAGACACCCACCGTGGCCTTCATCTTGGAGTGTCGCAGCTTTGGCCCACCATCAACCAGGAGGCTGTTCATCATCGTCAGGTTGGCTGATATTAAGGAAGAAGGGGAGGGAGGGGGGTTGTGGGGGGGGCTGGGGGTGCTCAACTGCGACAGTGCCAGTGACTCATGGCTCGGGAAATGTTTAACTCCTCAAATGCCATTTAAAACTGAACCTAACTTTGTATTATGATGGATAACCAATGTGAAGAGAATGAAAGAGTTTGTACTGTGGGATAAGCTGACAAATTTGGACAGTGGTTATCTCATTTTCATCCTTAATGTGAAAGAAATGTGGAATAAAAACATTTAAAAATGTGTTTTAATGCAATCCATTGCTCTTAAATTTCCCATCCATGATAAAAAAATGAATTTTTTTAACTCATTATTCAAACAAAAAGTAATTCAAATAACCTTTTTTTCCTTTACTTGCACCAAAACCCATTCAATTCCATGTATTCTCTACCTATTCCGTTTTTTAACGATTTCTAGCTCTCACCGTGCAACAGACGTAGTCGAGTGCTATTTATAATACAACCAGCTTCTCTGTATGCCAGTCCATAAAAACGTGAATCATTTATATGGTACCCCTCCTCTTTTTAGGGGGCGTTTTTTTTTCTTGCGTGCGTGCATGCGTGGGGGGATGACGCAGTGGTCAGGTGTCTCCTCATATATGCAGAAAGACAGTCCGATTCTTGCACACACACATCACAACACAACACACACACAAAGCTGCAAGAGGAGGACATGCCCAACAACACCTCCGTTGTTGCCTGAGCGTTGTTTTTTTCGAAGGTAAGAATGCATTTTACCGATTATCATTGCACGATTTACAATGCGTTTTAATAGGGGAAAAAATATACGCTATTATCTTACGTTTTTGTCGTGTTGTTTTGTGTTATTTTTCTTTTTGTTGAGGCTCGTCTAAGATGAGTCATACAGATGAGATCGATGGATGGGTGACAGAAAGAAACCGATTCTGTGCAATATAAATGCATAAAAAGGCTTTAAATAGGTTTATCGATCAGTTTTTTTGATAGATTAGTATAGTATGATGGTCTTAATTTTGCACATTGTAGGATTTGGCGGATTTATTAATAAATTAAAGCGGATTAAGGGAGGGAGGGTAGATAAAATGGGTAGATATGATCATTTTTCTATTGGTATGATAGAGAATTTAATAAAATCAAAGTCGTTTCATATATACATAAGTGAACGCCCACTTAAAATAACGGGAGAGCCTTGTTTATATTTAATTAATCATGTAAATTGCGTGTAAGTGGACTAAATACAGATCAATGCATGGTAGAATTGAAACAAGATTCGCAATAGGATTTTGCAGCCTCCCCATAAAACATAAAAATAGAAAAGTCGATTTTTTTCCTTAGAAACTTACCATAGATGAAGGCAAAACAACATTTACGTATTGTACATCTTAACAACAGATGTTGTGCATGAATTTTGCAATCAAAAAAAGAACTATTTGCTCATCAGCAAAGCATCAAAATAGCATTAAATGTCCTGTAGATGATCTATAATATATTTGTTTTCTTTTTAACAGGTGATCAATTGCCTTTAACATGCTGCATTTCCCCCGCAAGTCGCCCACGGGGGCAGCAGTGGTCCTGCTGGCCGTTCTCCTCCACGGAGCCGCCGTGCAAGCCGCGTCTCTCCCCCGCCATTACCGTCTCCGAGGCGACGGTGGCGAAGGTCAACCGGTTGGTTCCGACTTGCTAAAAGCTCTGGAGTACATCGAGAACCTAAAACAGCGTAACGGAGGTCGCGTCGGACCTCCGGCGGCCAACTACGACGAAGTAGACAAATTTAGGGTGTTGCTTCAGCTCGCTTCCCAGCAACAACAACAAGACGAAGCTCCTGCGGAACGCCATGACATCACTGCGGAGCAACTAATGCGATCCCTGCTCAAATCCATCCAAGATCAAGCCAAATTCAGTCCAAGTACGACCCCTCGGAATGACCGCCGTCCATATAGACACCGTACCAAAGACACAGAAACGGAACAAAGCTCCCCGACAGATTACAGCAACTATCCAAGAGCCCATAAGAAGTATCCCTTAATGTTTGAAGATGAGGAAAACGCAGATGCCTCCAAGAGGACTACAGAGGATCTAGATCAGAAATACACTCCTCAGAGTCTTGCCAACCTTCGATCTATCTTTGAGGAACTGGAGAGAATGCCTATGTCTTTAGGACAGAAGAGAGACATCTTTGGGGAAGATGCTGAAGACGGCGATGAGGAACAAGACCCTAGAGAGGAGTGGGTCCCCGTAGAGGAACGAGAGGAGACTGAGGAGATGGTTAACGGCAGCCATGAAGAAGCAGAAAGAGCTCTCGGGGATGAAGAAGACGAAGACGGTGAAGAAGTGCAACGCAGAGCTAATCAAGACCAGGAGGACGCTGACGATGACACCAAGCTGGTTGACTACTACCTCCTCAAAGTCCTGGAGATGAGCGATCAGACCCAGAACCGAGACCAGACCGGGGAGCAACGAAAGAGACTCATCCGTCCCTCCATCGTGGATCCTGGTACCCTGAAGGAGCTTCTCGAGCTCTCATTGAAGCTCCACGTCCCCCCACAAGACCTCATCGACATGCTCCTAACAGAAGAACTCCGGAAGCTCCACCGCAACCCTCCACCTTCCTCATCTCGTTACACAACAGGACAAACCCCGAAAGTCCGCTACTACAGCCGTAGACTTCCCCTTAAGACCAAAACCGCATCCGCCCCAGAAGACATGGACCGAGAGGATTTTTTAGACATCATTGGCGTGGAAACCATTAGCAACGAATACCCCGTAATACCTAGACCTGCCAAATCATCCTTGGATCGCATCTCCAACCCTGAGCCTAAAACCGAATCTGTCAAAATCCCGCCTCCTGCTGGACGTCGAGAGAATCTATTCTTATCCGAGCTTAATAAGATGCCACTACGACGCCAAGCAGATGACGATGATAGCGAAGATGGCGACGTAGAGGATGAGGTGACTACCTATTTAGCGGCGAAAATTCTTACAGAGTACCCGCCTAATGGTATCGCGAAGCGGGATACCCAAGCGCAAACCAAGGGTCGATTCCCTTATGAGTTATATGAGAGAGCTGTGAAGGACTACTTGAGCCAGGTGGATTCTGGGAATAACAGACCAATGGCTAAGAGGGAGGCCGAGGAGGAGAAACCAACAGAGGTACAAAGCGAGGAGGAAGAGGAGGAAGAGGAAGGGATGAAGGCTAAAACATCGGCCCCAGTACCGGGTACTACATCGGAGGGAGATGGTGGAGAAGGGTTTCGTGACAAAGCTGTAGCTGGAATGTAAAAAAACGCTATGACTACTATAGTATTTCAACTCTCTCTGTAATGGTGGATGTGATCTCGTTTACATACTTGTATAAATCATAGTTGATATCGCCCTAATAATAAAAAAAAATACAAAAAAAAATATACAGAAGATATATAGTCCCTATTTGCTGCAAGGTCATTATAGAAATATAATGATGTCAAATGAAATGAGACCAATAATAAACAGGGTTTGCACCTTCCATTAGTCTAAAATTCTACAATTATTAAATATTATTAAGTATTATATGGGATTTTTTGTGGATTTACCATTGGTTTTGATGACTTGATATTACATTTGCAAGGAATTAATATTGGTTTTATGTATTTGTGAATATATAGCTGTAAATGAAGCTAGTATTTAAAAAATCCCAGTATTATACTTTACTCAAATTTGAGAATATAATCTTGGTTATTTTCCAATTATAGCTAAAAAGGAATGAGTGCTGCCTTGGCTCTGCATATATTCAGGGTTTGTGAAGTTGTTGTAATAATGATTATGGGTAATTATTTACCAGTTTCAATATAAGCCTGCCTTCCAATTGTTTTCATACTTGCAAAGCTTTGCATTGTCGGCCTACCAGTGGTTGTGCTTTCTATGTATGCTCATTTTTAAAAACCATTTTGTACATGCTCAAATAATGTGTGATAAAGCACAGATAAAAAATAAAGCATCAGCGGTATTATTTTTCTTTTTGCTCCATTGTGTTGATTATTAATAATTTTAAATAAATTGACAAACTATTATCATGATTTTGGAAAATACGCATTTAATTAGAAGCTAAAAAAGTTGTTATTTCAAAATAAAATGATCTTTTTTTGCAACTACACATAAAACAACTATCAGACTTAAAAAATATAAGAACATTTCAATCAGGAATGGACTTTTTTTCCTATTTGACTAGGACTTATTTTTAAAAAAAATAGTTGAATCATAAAGTACTACAAAGTACTACAATATTAATTAGTGTTCATAAAACCGGTTAGACTTGTCACTTTGAAATAAATGCAAGAAATATAATATTTACTTGTAAATGAAGCCATTTTCAGTGTAGTTGTTTGTATATTTTAGCCCCTGAGCTTACTTTGTCCCTTTTTTTCCAGTGTCAAAATGCAGGTTTGCTCATATATTCCTCCATTGTCTAGAAAACAAGAGTAGAAAAAGAACACAACACAAGTTAAATCAGCTTTCTAAAGCATCATAACATCCAATACTGTGATAAAACAAATATTTCGAGTCACACATTGACACGTCATCTTAAAATCAAGAAGGCTAAGAAGGCCGGCACACAATCAAGTCAACTAACACAATCAGAACATCTAACCTGTCTGTCCATATTCAAGGTCCAAACAGCTCCACATCATACCAATCATTGCTGCCATCCTGAAGTGATAACAGTCATAATCAATGGGAGTCTATACCTACGGCATCAATTTCAAATTCAAATGTTAGTCAAGCCTTTACTCAGAAGCAGAAAAAAACACACCCCAAAAGAAACAACTTGACCATAGACCAAGAAAGACCACAGACCTAGAGAGACCGTAAAGTGTGGCTAAACCTACACAGCCGACCCCCTTCCACTCAAAATCCGGCTCTTGCTTGCAAATAACACTGGCAAAGGGTGGAGATAGTGAGAGAGAAAGCAATACTCACACAAGAATAGAAGAAAACAGGTAGCACAAATGTATTCTACACACAACAGCCTATTAAGAACAGGTAACACCAGGGGGAGCATTAGCAGCACCACTATTAATCAAACTGGACCGTCACCAATGTTCCCTCTATTGTGCACTACTCTCGTCTTCTCTGCGCAGCAGCAATCATATGGCGTGTAGTAAATACAATCCAAACTTTTTTTAATTCCTGTATTTTCACGACTATAAGGCGCACTTAAAAGTCTTAAATTTTCTCCAAAATAGACAGTGCGCCTTTAGCCCGCGGGCCGCCACTTGGACACCTGTGCTGTAATTATTGAAGCTAAGGACACAAGGCACTAGGGATCAATTGTATTCATGCCGTCAATATAAATGTCAGAACTGTTTTAAAGTTATTTTCTCTTTATGATATTTCTCTCTAATTAATTTGATGTCAGGAACAGATGGAAGGATTTTTGGCAGCTCGTACAATTGTGACGAGGCAAATTAAAACAGGCTAATTAAAAGACTGCCTTTACGGTTTGAGTTATACAAGATGACGCGTCGCAAAAACAGATGTTGGACACTCATGCCACCGTTTCAAACCACTTGGCCGTGTCATGTGTAATTTTGTGCCGGTGTACCAGAGCGTCTCACCTCCTGTAACATGTCTGAAGCTTCAATGGAGCGATTCACAATCTGTTTGGAGGTTTCCTGGATTTCCCCTCCCATCAGGAACTCATCCAAGATAAAATAAGCCTTCTCAAAGTTAAAGATTATGTCCAGCTCGCACACCTGGAAGTAGAGATAAAGGATTATTACAAAATAATTCAAGATAATATCAAAATTAAGACCTGAATTGCTTTCTAGTTAATAAAAGATGACAACTACTTTATCAGAAAAAAATATTATTTTAGTGTTACTAATTTTGGACATAAAAAGATGATTTTCTGTGACTTTTGTTATTTAAATCAATGTGTTTGTCTAATAATAAGAATTATAATCACTGAAACCTGATTATAGAATTATGCCATGAATAAAATAAGTGCATTTAATTAATACTAAACTCAACATAAGAAACTCTCTTGACATCCACTAACAATACTTATTGCTCCTCCTGAAAATACTATATAAACCTTATGGTTAAATGTAAAAATGTATTACGCCAAAGTACTACTTTAAAATCAGTTCCAATGTAAACACGGTTTTGGCTCCTCCTCGTGGCGATAACGGGCATAAAATAATGAATCATGATAACTTAATTCATTTCAATACGTATTGTTCATCAATATACAAGTACAAAAATTGGAATGAAAGTTAATTGCATGTATATTTTCATTGTTTACATCAAGGGTAAGACCCCCTTCTGTATGTATATGGTGTTTTAATGAAGCTAACTCTGTTAATTGTGTGTAGGACTACTATTGCTTCCATAAGAAGTGAAATTGTATAAGAAAATACTGTACATTTCCAAAGTATCTGTCCAGTAGCTCCACGTAGCGATGTATAATTTCCAAAGCAAGCAGTTCATTCTCTTGACTCTCAACAGCCAAGCAGAAATACAAGCTTGCATATCTAAAATGGAACAATAAGACACGTTTAGGTTAGTACCAGATAAACCATCATGTTCTACATATAATACTGCATTTATACAAAGAGTGAGCATTGAAAAGACAAAAAAAAACAAGAGTACTTGCTGTGTAAATTGTAAAGAAAGAAGGTAAGACCCCACCCACCTTTTGTAAATAATCTTCAGGTCTTTCCAGTGCAGGAAGTTACAGGTACGCGGTTGCCGTGCCAACACGGCTGTGGTCATGTCCCTAATGATTTTCTTTTTCTCCCGTTCAGATATGGGTGTGTACCATTTCTGCAAGCGTAATTTACCTTGGCGACTGAAGAGAAGCAGGAAGCGCATCTGATGACATTCACAACAAGGAAAAAGAGAAAGGGAAAGGAGTTAAACCGGTACAAATAGTGACACGTTTTATTGTAATGATTGAAACACTTCTATAGGCACAAGATTAATGATTAAAAAGTTTTGGACTTTTGGTTTGAAAAAGGTTTTTGTGCATATAACACACAAAAATATTGCACTATGGACTGTATGACTGTACAAGGCAGTAAGTTATTTAGAATATATTTGAGTAAAATGGAATTTTATTTCTTTTTGATACAATAGTTTATAGTATATTGAGTATTTGTGTGAGAATTAACTGTTAGAGTGAGTAGTAATGGAAATATATTTATTTTACTTATGTAACTATACTTTCTTTGTTAATCATGAATGCAGATTGATAACCAGATTTTTAGAACAAATAAAAACAATAGTCAAACAAATGTTAATTCTTTAGATCAGTTAAAAGGCAAATAAAGGAAAAAAAAGTGACCTAACCTGTTTTTTTTGTTTTTTTTTAAACCATGGAGTACTTTTAAAATGACTATAACTCCATTTAAACAACTAAAGTTCCCCTAAAGTATAAACCAAGCTGGCAAAATTAAGAAAAAAAACCCGATCTTTATAAAACAATATGAAGTAGTATTCGTTGTGTGTATATTTCTGTCGCTTAGAAGCTGTCAACGACAACAGGTGCAAACAGGTAAGGCTTACGTGTCTAAAGGATCCATATGTCGAATATTCACGCGTACTTACCATTTTGTCGTTCGGTTAATCAATATCTGATGAAAATCTCAAACTTTAAACCCTCATACGAGGGTCACCATTTTCTTTTGTAACACATAACCTCACTTTAGGCGTCCATTCGTCCACTGTCGAGTCGATCGTCTCAGTGAACGAGAGTTGCTAAGCTCCACCCACTTGTTGTCCACGGGGGCGGGGCATACGAAATAAGGATTCAAAAAGTGCAAATATAAATAAATACCAAAACTATATAGTCAACTATCTACCAAATATATGGATCAATGAGACAGAGAAATAAAATCTAAAAGTATCAGACTATGTATGCATATTTTTAATGTCGATAGGTGGCGCTCTCATGCTTCTTCATCAACCCCTCCATGTGATACTCATCTGTCATAGTGGTTGTTCAAAAGAACGCAGTGGTTGAAGGCATCTGCAAAGTTACTACTTGCTATCATGTCTCTCTACCGAAATACCATCTGGTTTTTAAATGGAATACATTCTTACACAAGGTGAGTCGATTATTTAACTTTTTCTTTTCTGATACTCGTGTCAACGACCTCTTAACTATCTACATTTGTATGTTATTGAAGCCTGGATTGACTTATGAAAAAAAAAATTATGAAAGCCCTGATTACCGTTAAGTGCCACACAAACAACCCTTTATGTCCTATCACAATTACCCCATTGACACTTGATTGTTACTTTTAAATCTTTAACATATGTTACATACAAAAAATATATAATTTAAAGGTAGATATTTGCAGAGAAATCATGACAATGCAGTCTCAATTTACTGTGAAATGTAAGTTAGTTATGTTTAACAGATACTATTTATTCTTTAGTATAAATTACCATGATTGTCCACACTGGTTACCTTAACCATTATACTTAGTAAAATATATTGCTCAGTTTTTGGGAAACTTTTCCTAAGGTTAAACAACATTGACCAACCTATAGGTGCAAGTAAACTGTGAATTTAAAAGTACATCATTCTGATCTTAACTGTTTTTCTGTCTTATTAGGAAAGGTTATGAAACAGCATCTCAAAACTTTGACCCAGAGGACCTGGATGTTTCGGTTGTGGGAAGATCTTTTATGATTACTGGAGCCAATAGTGGTATAGGGAAAGCCACAGCAATGGAAATTGCCAGGAAAGGTAGGTACACACCTTTTTAAACAAATGCATTTTTCCAATAGCATTATAAAGTGACACCAAGATTCTGCTTTCAGGTGGAAGAGTACATGTAGTCTGCAGAAACAAAGAAAGTGCAGAAAAGGCTAAGGTGGAAATTGTGAATGAATCTGGGAATCCTGTAAGTTGTTGCAACATTATGGATGTGTTAGATTTTTAGTTTAAGTTAAGATAAGTGAAATAATCGAACTTTCCTTAAAAAAACTTTTATTTTAGGAGGTGTATGTCCATATTTTGGACCTGTCAGAGTCACGCAAAGTGTGGGAGTTTGCTGAGGCCTTCCAGAAGCAGTATCAAACTTTACATGTCTTGGTATGAGCAGTCCAATGACAAAGTATATTCATTCATATATTGCTATCAAACCAGCACTTATTGTAACTATATTGGACAGATCCACAATGCGGGATGCATGATACACAAAAGAGAGGTGAATGCAGATTGCCTGGAAAAGAATTTTGCTGTAAATACTATGGGTATGAGACCTCATGTTCTGTATAAACAGTATTTATTCTAAGATCATCTCTGTTAATCTTCACATCGTCCATTTCTGCAGGGATGTATCTTCTGACTGAAAGCCTAATACCACTTCTGCAAAAAAGCCGGAATCCGAGAGTGGTATGAACCAGCACACGATCCAGTGGACTACACAGTGCCACTTTTGTACACATTGTTAATTGCCTGTTGTCTCGGAAGGCTCTAAGCACACTATGTCTCTGTTAGATCACAGTGTCGTCAGGCGGAATGCTAGTCCAGAAGCTCCAGATTGATGACTTGCAGTCAGAGAAAGGACACTTTGATGGCCTCTTGGTTTATGCCCAGAACAAGGTAGAATGGGGATATCCGGGAGAGATGAAGAATATGATTTGATGCTTAAATGAGTTGTTTTTCTTCTCAGAGGCAGCAGGTGGTGCTGACAGAACAATGGGCCAAAGAATACCCTGACATACATTTCTCTGTGATGCACCCAGGCTGGGTGGATACACCAGGTAGTTTACAATACAATATAAATGATAGCTAATAAGAACAAGAAAACAACAATTACCAACAATATAAATGTTGACTATTGTAAACAATTACATCAATTAGTGGTGTTTAAATGGTTTTTCGGTGCCACATATATACACATATACACATATATAGATATATATATATATATATATATATATATATATATATATATATATATATATATATATATATATATATATATATATATATATATATATATATATATATATATACATATAGACATATATACATATATATATATATACATACATACACATATACATATATATATACACATATATACATACATACACATATATCCATATATACATATATATATATACATATACACATGTATACATATACATATATACATATATGTACATACATATACATATATACATACATATATATATATATATATATATATATATATACATACATATATACACATACATATAAACATATATATACATATATACATATATATGTATATTTTAATTCATTTATTTGTATTTTTTTGCAGCTGTGTCCACATCAATGCCTCAGTTCCACAGAATGATGGGGGAGAGGCTTCGCACTCCAGAGCAAGGTGCCGACACAGTGATCTGGTTGGCTTTATCTGGATCTGCTGGGGCAACTCGTAGTGGGCAATTTTTTCAAGGTGAATGATGCACTTCACAAGATGTCATTTCCCGTGTTAACACAATGTCTGTATTGCAGATCGAAAGGCCATCGCAACCCACCTACCTTTGGCTTGGACTCACAGTTCTACAGTGGAGGTACTGACATTCATCTCACAGCTGGAGATGCTGGCCAAAGCTGTACAGTCAAAAACCTAATGCCATGATCAATGAGACCCCCACTTGGTGCCTATCAGATCCCAAGCAGTACATAAATGTTGACTATTATAACCAATTAAATCAATTAATGGTGTTAAAATGGTTTTTCGGTGTCATTTAAAATACAGAAACACATAAATACATAACATAATTAGTTTCAGATCTTATGATGAGCATTTGATTTATTTTTTTGTAACAATTTCAAAATAAAATTTCTATACAGCATTAACAAAAAAAAGGTGCAGATTCAGACTCTTCAAACAGGATTGGTCAGTCTGACCTCGACTGGACAAAAGTGGATCCCTTGATCATGTGGATGTAGATTTTCTGTGTAGCTTGCAAAAAAAGAACAACCCAAGTCCGCAGTGCTCTCTCTATGCAATGTAAGTGTACATGTTACGGTCCTCTGGAGTTCTTGCTAAGTATTCTCTCTCTATAAGTCCTTCTATGCGTTTTTTGATGACCACTGGGCTGGGGAGGAAGCGTGCCTGTAGCTGTTGAGTTACCTGAACACACAATAGTCAAAAGATTGGTCATTTGAGCTGACAACATTAGCAGAGGAAATATTCACCTCAGCCACTAAGACGTTGTGCTGTATCTTCTTCCTGGATTTCATAATGCGTACAATGGCTGCCTCAATCATAACCTTCCGGTCGTCATCCACTTTCTGTTGGGTCTCTTTCCTCTCTGGATCAGTCTCACCTTGTTTAGCAGCAACTATAAAGCGCAAAGGTTCAAATTGAGTGCCAAAAAAATGAGTTACAAGATGTCAAAAACCTATTCGAACTTGAATCCAAATTGTACAGTTGCTGGTAATGGGTGTAGCTGTGTACAAAAACCTGTTTGTATTTTGACTCGGTGAACTTTAGCAGTGAATTGGTCGTTGACTGTAAACAAATGTCCATTTTCGATCTCCTTGGATTTGGGTTCTTTGGTGAGAACTCTTTGCGTTGGTTTACCGCAAGCTAATGACTGCAATGCTCGTACTAATTCCCATCTTGGTATATCTGTCTCATTATGGATCTCCTTTTAGAAAAAACAATATTTGTAAATGAACATGGCAGAGAATCGTGATCCAAAATAAGGGATAAAGTGTTGTCTGTGACAGACCTCAAACGAACAACATTCTCTGTGGTTAAAAAGCATGAGGATAGTCATCTGGAAGGTGGACACCTGCAGAATAGTTTTGCGGGTGCTTGAGCCGCTCGCCGGGGGAACTCCAACACCCGATTCGGATCCATCATCCTGGACCGTAAAGGAATTTTTAACTGTACTTCCCAAGCAAACAAGTACCGTATTTTCACGACTATAAGGCACACCCTCAATGAATGACACATTTTATTGTTTTTCCTATATATAAAGTACACTGGATTATAAGGCACCTTGTCTATTTTGGAGAAAATTTAAGACTTTTAAGTGCGCCTTATAGTTGTGAAAATACAGTACTCCAGCAAAAGGATAAGCTGTGTGCTGTCACTCACTTTTTTCAAACCGCCATAGAAAGTTGCAATTAGGTCTGCACCGCCCATGTGATGCTGCAGTGTGAGCTGTCTACCACTGTGTTTGGCAAGGTAAAACCTATCAAAGAAAAGCATTGAAGACTCCAAACTAATCACTAAACTCTAGTGCAGAGGTGGGCAAACTTTTTGGCCCAGGGGGGGGGGTCACATTAACTTTAAAAATTTGACAGATGGGCCAAGTCAGCACAAGATACGATACATATAAAAAAAGTGCATCCGTTAACAGTACATATGAAACATAAACTGAAAAAAGGAGTAAAGTATTAACATACTTATCACTCATCATTAAAGTAAAAAGTATAAAGTACAAAGTCAAGTAAAAAGGAATGTATTAAGAAATATTAAAATGTAATTTAAAAAAAGATAGAGGGGCTGTAAAACACAAAAAATAAATAAGAGTGGACAGAGCTACTGCCACTGGCTTCCGCGTGACGGCGCCATAAAAAAAATATTTGGACAACGTCAGGGGGCCGGATTAAGAAGCTGAACGCGCCATATGTGGCCCGCGAGCCGTATTTTGGCCATGTCTGCTCTAGTGAACAAATAATACCTCCGGAAGACTTCAAAAGCATGCTGAGGGGCTAGAGGGATGGTACATCTTGGAGTTGCCGACTGTGTGGGCCAGTAACCAGTAGTGAGGACTCGGACAGTCAGGTCCACACCACAAAGAGATGCCTGAAGAGATTAAAAAAAAGGGGGTTTTAAAAATGTAAATTCAACACGTTCACTACATTTGGGGTTCATCCTTACCGACGTGACGTGAACGTGCCGCCTGAACTCATCCATTGTGGTATTGGAGATAGTCATGTCCCGAAACATTCCTTCTAGTTTTGAGGTGAACTGGCAGCCACATTCAGTCTAAGAAAAAAAGAGTGGAGAAAATGAGCTGAAAGTCCAGATAAGTGATGATAGGAAAACCGACCTTTTCTTACTTTGAGCTTGGAGATCATGCTCTTCTCTAAATCGTCCGAGACACTCTTGTTGCTTAGTAGTCGCCGTCCCAGATGCTGCTTGTAGTACCTTTCAAATACATCCTTCTCTTGCAAGAACCTGAACAACACCATGGTTTTGTCCAGAATCAACTCTACCTCTTGTTCTGTTAACTTAATAGGAATATCAAAAGAGAAAAAAAGATAATAATGTAACCTTTTAAAGGTTTTTTTTTTGGGTGAAGGACATTTGGTAATGCTTAGCATACCCCTCGAACTCCTTTCTTGAGTTTATCATCGATGAAGAGCGATAAGTACTCTGGTGAGCGGGAGTTGAGATTGAGAAAATACTCAAAGTCTCCAGCTATGGTTTGTTTGAATAGTTTATCATTGTTGAAAGACTCTTGCAGGAAATGGTCAAATACCATCTTCAGTTCCAAAAGGCCCTGTAAAGAAGCAATAACATGATATACTTTAATCTTTTTATTCCCAGCTGAGTTCTATGTCCAATACTCTGTGGTGGTTTTGATTTGATTGGCTTATATACATGTTTTTATTTTTGAATGGCTAGAATGAACAGGACTAGCAAAATGCCACCAAAATATAAAAAGTTCTACCTGAAAAAGCACAATAAGAAATTTGGCAGCTCAGTAAACACAAGATAAAACAATAAGGTACGTATATAGACTATACAATAAAAAATATAATACCACACAATGCCCAGAATACACTGCAGAATATTAAATAAATATATCACTGGAGGCTATGTATTTTACTCAGATTGAAGTGGAACCTTTTTAGGATACTGTGTCTGTAGTGTAGTAAATATTATCGCATTTGTAAACACTAGTGTAACCTGTACTCTTTCAGGTATAAGGGAGTAGAGTCCAAATTAGTTGGGTTTAGATATTGAAGGTTAAAAAGTCAACTGTACTGCAAAGTAAAAATTGCACTGCACTCCGGAGATAGCATCTCCAACAGATTATTTTGGCACAACGCCAACCAGATCTTGTCGGTATACATTTATCAGACCCAAATCTCATGCGGGGGTCTGACCCCCAGAGGATAGGGTGATACAGATAACACAAAAATCCATTTATAAGAACCTGTCCTTTCTTTCCTTTTTTTTAGCAGAACACAATCTTATAAAAATCCATCCTTTCTTTCCTTTTCTAACAGAACACAATCCAGAGTATTTGATTTCGGTAAATCAGAATCACTGCTTCAAGAAAAGCTGATGTTTTTCAATTGTATGATTTAAATTGAACAATTTCTAGATGTAATGATAAGGTCAAGTTCAGGTATTTAGTATCATGACCAATGTTCCCTCTAATTTTTTGTGTAAAACATGCTATAAAACACAAAAAACATAAGATTGGACAGAGCTACTGCCACTGGCTGCGGTATAAACAGCGCCATTATGGGGAAAGGTAAAAAAAAAAAAAAGGATTTTATTTACTACGCGCCATATGATTGCTGCTGCGCAGAGAAGACGAGAATAGTGCGCAATTGCGACGATGTGACAATGGCAAATGATATCAAATGTAAAAACTGCTAACTTTTCCCAATAGAATTGAATACAGTGTCTGTATTTCCAGAAAGTCTACCTGGATAAAGTCGACTGGATTTTTGCCTTCGCCTTCTTCTGACACTAGAGCCCTTCCTTGCTCTCTTAAGAATAAGCTCATACAATCACACATTGTTTTTAAGCCATTTGGGACACGACTGAACAACTTGTACATGCACACAAGGTCTGTGAACAGAGAAAAAATGGAGATATAAGTATAACAAGGTACATCAGAAACATTTAAGATGTGACTACCTTCCGTTATGCCATTTTGGAGCATGTGGACCATGCCAGAGTTCTCCATCTCCACTATGGTTTTCATATGTTTTGTTATGAGCTCCCTTTCCACCACTTTGACAATGGACTCTTCTGTCGACTTGTCCAAGCAATGTTTGACGCGTTCGATCTCCTCGTTGATTCTGGCTTCCACTTTTTTGATATAGATGCTGGTGCTATTCTCTGCCAGAAACCTTTGGCTTTCCATCTAAACGGGTGAGTATTGGATATTACTTTATATACTGGCAATACCGTCTATAGGACACATGTGACTTACCTGGTAGAATTCAGCTGACATTTCTAAGAATGGACGTTCAAAGTCTTCCTCATATATAATTCTGCTGTCCAAGCCAAGAACCATTAACATCTGACAGGTGTTTCTGATAGATCCTCTGTAAATAAAGGGTTTCCAAAAAAATAATGATTCTATAAACCTAAAATGACATACATTCATTATGAAAACCCCTAAATTTTAACCCATCCATTGGCTATTATGGTTAGACTACCAATTCAATGGTAGTCAATGAGGTAAGGACTTTTATACATTAATAGCTAGGCCTCCAAAGCACTTGCCCAACCATCAATTGAAACACTGCCTTCCATTCTGGTTGTTAATTTCCATCCAAAATGAAAGGTATATGAAAAAATGAAGGGAATCTGTTCTCTCCCCCAGATCGCTCAGCAAACCTCAATCGATATATGGAGATCTCCTCCCTACCTGTCTACAACTTCTCCCCTCCTCTCTCGTTTAATCATGTCCAGCAATGTCTGCCATAGATGTTCTCGGATGCAGCTGTAGTGGACCACCTGGTCTCTGAATACAATGACGCTGAGGTTGTATACATTCTGTACGTTGTTTTGCTGAACATAAACACGGTCCTGGAATCACAGAGGCAAACTAGATCAAGTATATAATATACTTACAGGCATACCATTCACCAAACCACCACTAGTCTGACAGATTTTTCAGTTATTATATAAATGCACTAATTTAGACGTATAAGGAAAATCTGTCATTTTGGTTTTGGTACTGCATATTCAACGGTTTGAAATATGTGATATTAATTTTGGTCATTATACACATCTCTAGGTACATAAACACAATATAGCAAATAAATACATGAAAAATCTCCAGCCCAAAACAAAACACTTCAATTTTGCCTAAACTTTCAATATAAAAATGATAAATATTATATCAAAATTGCAAACATACTAATCAAATAAAATCATTATAAAAACGCCAACCACTGCTAGATGGTGCTAATAAGTCATCTGGAAGCTAGTGCTCAAAAATGGACTCCCATAAGGAAAAATATTGCATTATCCTATACTATAATAGTCTCCATACCATGTACATGAGGATGTCTCTTATCATTATGGTGGCAGTTTGATGATCATTCCACTCTTGATTTAGAATTTGAAGAAATTTGTTGTTTAGACATTTGAGGACATCTTGCCGCACCTGTAAAAGAGATATTTTAATCAAGGCCAATGATATATATATGTAAGTTTATACACAAGGTTATATTTCTTTACTTTGTTGATAAGATGCTCTGTTACAACCTCCCTCAGGCCTGCATAGAGCTTTTCCCCATGTTTGTGGAGCACCATAGTGTAAGCGTTCCTGTACAGCTCTTCGAAGCTCAGGCCACTGTTGTTCTTCCTCTGGATCTCCTGGATGGCATTCTTTAGAGCTGCCCAGATGTTCTCCACATATTTCTCATCCATCGTCATCTAGAATAGAGAAGTGAAACCCATTGATATTACACAAGTAGGGGATGAAAATGTCCTGGCTCGTCGTTTTCATCCTTCATAGAGAGAATTGTTGAAAACCTGCAAATCTCAGTTACTTTAAAGACCATCAGGACATTTATTTTGAAAGTTATGGTCTAAATGAAGGGTCAGGAACCTCATTATAAATTATTATTATAATTATAGGTTCGCAACCTGTTGCAATTTACACAAAAACTATTGTAACTGCAAAAAAAGACCTACCATAAAGTATATTTATTCTTATGATCAACAACATTTATAAAACGTTTTTTACATACAACTTGTAAAGGCGTATATATTCATTATTATTGTTTATTATTTTCCTTATGGCATCACACTGCTTTTTCATTTGAGTGTTTTCATTCATTCTTGCATGGTTCGCAGGGGGTGCTGGAGGCCATCCCATCTGATTTTGACACCCTGAATCGGATAATTCTGATTTCTATGGTCATCTACTCTTTATTATTCGATTTCTATCTCACTTAGTCATTTTTTAAACCAAGTGAAAACTCACTAGTGGTGTTGGTCCTTTTTCGTGGCAGATTTTGCCTGTCAGAGGGTTGGGATTGTATTCTTTTTCACATGACAGTAGGGAGCCTGTTTGCACTTTTATTTTATAATCTTCCCCCTTCAATACGAGTCTACGAAGGCCTACTTACGGGGAAAGCGCGTATCCTCATTTTGGCTTCCTTCTTGGCTTCAGTCTTGAGGCTGGCCATGATTCTCATGGGCAGGTGACGCTCCCCCCCAAAAAATAAGACTGGATGAGATGCGTTTGGATGCTTGCTTTGTATAAGGACGTCCACTGGCCGGACATGATGCCTTTGTAACAAACGACATTAATTCGTCATAAACATAGATTTTCGAAAATATGATTACGTAGATGGTGCGCTCTTTTTAGGGGAGGTGGGCAATAATTAAAAGTGATGCCAGATGCTTGGCAATACGGATTAACTTCATTGAGAAACACATGAATCTTGATAAAATTAATATATATGAATAAATAAATAAAAGTCAGGAGAATAATGTATTATAATTATAAACTTTAACCAAAACTTAAACTTATTGAAAAATATTTTTTATAAGGGACGATTAAATGACGTGTTGGAGCTGAAGTCTCGCGAGATTTTCCTTGCAATCAGTGAGAACGCCACTACGATTGAGTAGATGTTTTGTTTGGCATGGTATGCAAAATTATAATGATAATTTGGACAAATTGAAGGTAAGGATTTCCAAGTAGATCCATATAAAACATGGATCTAACCAAGATTTACCTATAAACTATAAGTAATAGTGCACGCTAATATGAATTGGATCTTTTTTTCCTATCACAAAGTAGATACTTCACATAGTATTTTCACTAATATTGATGTCATCAATATTCCTTCACTAGGTCGTTGCGCTAAAATAATAATACTATTAATATTTTGAATCGTTTTTAAAGATTCCATTCTTAGATCAGATTTAATAGCAACAGCTGGGTTGATGAACATTTGGAGTTAACTGAGGTAAGGTGTACTAATGCATACTGGTTTGATTAAAAAAAGTGATTATATGCTTGAATACTATCAAATAAATCAATTTCCTTTGCTTTGTTAACATCAATGACACAAAAAAATTGTGGGTTTTTGAGTGAATATGTAATGTCATAGCGGTATTGCAGAATGACCAGCAGGTGGCATCTTTTTCATTGTTGTAATACAATCCAAATCCATGAGAAATAGTGGATGCAAATCAAAAGTATTGGAGCCCATCCTTGGCATTATCCTCACAACAGTCGTTGGGACGATGGAGCAATTTTAGGGTATCAAAAAGTTTAGATTAACCCTCTCTTTAAGCATCAATGAATATAGTTGGGGTAGGTATGATGGGCCTTTACATATTGGGAAAACCAGTTCCCAAACATTCTGTGTATAAACCGATACAATATTGCAAATCCACAATTCTATAAACAAAAGTCATTGATTTTTTCCAGCTCAGTCATTCATTACAAGTGATTGCAAAAGCTAAATTTAATACACAGTTTTCAATTTCATCATTGCCTTGCAAATATGACACCAGAGAGGTCAGGACAAAATGGCGCTTCCTTCAGAATCCCGCACTCATCATTTTAGCCAAGTTGCTGTTGACCTGGCACTAGCGGCACAAAACAGGACAAGTAATTTAATTTGCTTCTGCTGTCGACCTTGAAACAGGGAATGTAGGCCACTGGAATCCCAATGGGGAAAAGGATTGTCACACACTTTATCCTCCAAGCATCTAAAGAAATACTTTTTGTCCCTCCTGAGGCATAATATTACGTTACCAGTACGTAATTTCATTAGTTTTTTTGTTCGGTTCTCTGTTGTAGACAGTTGAAAAGCATATTCTAATTTTCTCAAGAGGATTATTAAATATAACTGAGGTTTTAATGGATTATACTGTGTATTTAATCCAAAGGTGGGCCAACTTTTCGGCCCGGGGGCCACACGTTGACTTTGAAAATTTGACAGATGGGCCGGGTCAGTACAAGATACGATACGATATAAAAAAGTGCATCCGTTAACAGTACATATGAAGCATAAACAGAAAAAAAGGACTAAAGTATTAACATATTCATCACTCATCATTAAAGTAAAAAGTATAAGTACAAAGTAACGTAGAAAGAAATGTATTAAGAAAAAAGATAGAAAAACGAATACGAGTAGACAGAGCTACTGCCACTGTCTTCCGTGTGACGGCGCCATCTTGGATAAAAAAAAATTGGACAACGTTGGCGGCCCGGATTAAAACGCCCCACGGGCCGGATGTGGCCCGCGAGCCGTAGTTTTATAACTTAATGTTGAAACTGTTCTTGCTTTTCCCTTCTATGGTACAGCAATTTCTTCCTAAGTCAAACACACTATGTTTATACACTTGAATTTGTTCTATCTAGTCAAAGCTTAGTTTGTGAATTCCTGAGAATTACTACGTATCCATACATGTGTATCTATGTCATCACTGCACCTTGCAATATGGACGGATAATTGCTGTTATAACTTGTTACCCCTGTGGACGGGACGTGACATTTTTAATCACCCCTGGTGAAACATCTTGAGTTAGAACTCGATATTGGTAATAAAATCTAAATATAAGGCCCCGGAGGCTGAGTACTTTCGCAATGCTGCAGAACATACTCGGTGATGGTAATAACTAAATGTTTCTTAACTCTACCAAGAAGACTGCCCTTCAAATTACTGCTAATAATATTGTTTTTCCTCATAATATATAACATACCCTGTTTTAAATGACTTTCTAATCCTACGTTACTCGTCCCACATTTAGACCGGGTTGTCTTTAATAATACTATTCCATCCCACAACCTTCATTATGAATCGCTAAACATAGGCTGTACTTTATTCCCTTTTGGTGCCTATCTTCCTTCATTTAGAAACACTCAATAAAACTATACTTTTCTTTCTGTGTCCTACTTGAAGTATAAGAAACAAGTAGTACAGAAGTTACTGGATTTTTTTGTAGATAGACGTGTACTGGGTGCAGGAGATGTCTATTATTTATGACTCAGATCCCACAGTGATTGGCTGATGGGAATGTCATAATGTCTGGTACTCATCTTGCCCGAGTTTTCGATTTACGATTGGTGCTGTGTTGAGCTTGCTTGTTGCTAGGCTACTAAGTGGTCAGTCTACCTTACTGATGATAGAGTTGATATACCATTGTCCCACTCAGGTTTGTCCATCAATGAGTCTGGATAACTTAATAGTCGACATAACTCAGTTATACAAGAAGAAATTAAAAATGTTTTAAATTATGTGTGACATGGTGCAGGAGACTGTTTTTTAACGGGTTAGAAATGTTCCAATACTAACATTTTTTTACAGAATTTTCTCAAAATGTGTTTTCCCAATTCCGATCCTATATTTTTAAACCACTAAAAATAATGCAAATCAACCATTAAATGATGAATCCCATTGTTTGTATTAAAGTCAAAAAACATTTTGTTTATGATATGATTCAACAATGTGTTATTGTTATTCATTTCTACTCAGAAGATATATTTGCCTGGTGATCCAATTTAAAATCATAATAGTACTAAAAAGTTGGTTCAGATCCAATTTTCTGCACAAATATACTCCTTTCCGATACTTCAAAAATAGTGATACTTAGTATCCAATCACTTAAAAATATACATATAAAATCCAATAAATGATTATTCATCATACCTAATTTCAGGCCTGCAAGTGGACTAACTACAAAACATTAATATTTGGATACAATAGACAAAAAATGAAAACTTAATAGCGTAGCTACTTTACTACAACATTTGCATGGTGAAATTCTCATTGTCTTTTTTTCTATCAGATCGACCACTCTTCAACATAAATCGAAAGGCAGGAGTGCCACTCGCCCGATCGCAGTGTCAAGGGAACCCTAAAAGGGAAGGCGTCTCAGTCTAGATTCCCGGCAGCACAAGGAGGAGCGAAGACTAAATTAGGCATGGTTTCATTGACTCCCGATTCCCTGAGGTCCAGCATCCGCACATCCCAGAAGAGGAGAGGCCGATTGGTGCTCTCAGCCTCTGATGCTCCCTGCTTGGTTAGTCAAATGAGATGAACAGTGCATGCTTCCATGTTAAAATAGTCAATTCAGCATTTTGGTGCAACTTGAGAATGTCAATCCATGCTTCAAAGGCTTATTCAAGCTTCTATACACCAAAAAGATGCGTCCCAATGTCATTTTACTGTAGCTGTCCAAGTAATGTGTGGCAGTTGATCATTAGTTTTGGCAAACTACCCATAAAGGGGCAGTTTTTTATATTATGTATTGAGTTATACTATAAACATGTATATTTATCATTTCTGATTTACATTTAGCTGTTGTTGTGTAATAAATACCACAGCTGTATAATTTTACAGAAAAAATAGTGTCTAAAAACAAAAAAACAACTTAAAAGCACCCAATTGATGAATAATGGAGGGCACCCATTATAAACACAGATTTAAGACAAGAACAAATTTTCCAGAGCACAAATCGTCTTTGAAACTAAAGAAATCTCCGATTCACCATCGTTTTAGAACTATTTCCCTAAAATATTTATTGTTAATATCTAATGAAATATTAGGGCTATTTATTATTGAAGTCCAAATCTTACTCAATTCTCCTTATACTATTTTTCCTCTCTTCAGGTACTTTCCATTCCGATGACCTCCCACTATCTTACTCTATCCACATACCGTATTTTCACGACTATACCGGGCATCGTATTTTTAGCCGCAGTGTCAATAACGAGTGCTATTTCTGTATTTTACACACACAAAGGACGCACCGTTTTTATAGACGCAACCAGGCAAAGTAAACAGGTGTTTAGTTAGTAGTACTGGTGAGTGACCCTCCTTTTTTTGTGCGTGTAGGGATGTCTCCAAAGAACTCCAGAAAAAAACTCCCTTAAGATTCCTGTGATCCATCCAGAGAATCAGCCTTAGGGGGGAGAAAATAGGCAAAGACTATGACAAAAGAAACAAGTGATGTTGGTAAGTTAAATCTGCCTACTCTGAGAATTTTGTCACATCCTTATGTAGCTTTGTGACTTGCAACCACTTCCTGATTTACCTTTTATCTTTGCATAGTGTAAACTGCTCTCATTCTCCACCACTTCCTCTCTTTAAGCTCACTGGCTGTAAGAATACAATCATTCTTTTTAGCATTAAAGGAAGAGGGAAACTGTCATATACATGACCTTCATAAGAAAAACACAATACACAAATATCCAATTTATTTTAACTATAATATAAAAAAATCGAATTTTGGATGCAATGCCATTTTGAAACAAAAGCAACTTCAGTTTTATTCAAGATGGAGGTCATTTAAGGGCAGCCAGCCAGGATTTGTCATAGAATATTGTGGGTTTAACAATTTTGGGCTGTGAGGAAAAATAACATGGCATATGAAGTTCCTAACTCGGATTATTTTAGCAAAAAAAATTCAAAATGTCTTCTAGTAATATTGGCTTTTATTGACATTTGGGATTCTACCACAAAATTCATGATTTTTGTTTCAAAAATTAAAACCAATGAACAGTATTGTGTAGTTCATTTTTTTCTTTTTTTGCAGCTAGAATGTAGTTGTACATTTTTAGAGAAGTTCAAAAACAAGCTGGACTTGAGCCTCTTGCATTTTTGCAAGACTGACAAAAAATGTACTTTAGTGACAGCAAATGATTGCATTCCATCTATCAAATGTAAAAATATCCATTGTTGTACATCATTTGTTGACTTAAGCACAACATTTAAGTACCGCTATATGCACTTTGCACATTACAACCACAGTACACACAAAGTTGTGAAAGTGAAGGGCAAGAGGAAGTTCAAAAAAAGAAAAAGGGACGCCAACAGACACCCGAATAACAAGGTGACCATATTTGGCATAAGATTAATGCAAGCAGAAGATGCAAATGAGATAAAGCAACGGTTGTCATGGAGACTTGATGTTGCGCAGTGATGCTTCGCTGTAAATCTGACCACAATTGCAGTATAGCCGTTGCTAAGCAGAAGGCGCTATTGTGAGTGAGCAAAAAAAAAAGGGGAGAGAGTGAGGGAAGTAAGGCGGAAGGTCGAAGCGAAAATGTTCCTTCATGGTGCGGCGGTGTGTTGCATCAGTGTGACCTTTACTTAAAGTGGCTTTGTCTGTCTGAGTGGCACTTCAGACCTAGACACACTCAGGTAAGATTATTCTCAGCATACTGTTCATCGCTTCTAATATGTAGTTTTTTAAAAAATATATTAGTTTTGATCAGTTTAGTCATGTAAGGTTTTTTTTTCATATTAACTTTGAAATGGTTACTCACGAGGTAGGTTATTATGTATATGTGACATGCTAAATACACTGTTGTCCAGTTTAATGGTTAGAGTACAATTGTGTAGGTTGGTAGGATTTTTCTATCACAGTGTTCCCTCGCTACTTCGCGGTTCAGTTACCGCGGACTCAGAGTTTTGCGGATTTTTTGGGGAAAAAAATACAAATATTACATTGAAACAACATATTTTACAGTTTTTTTTTGTTATAACATGAATTTCACTCTCTCTACCCGTATTCTATATGGTGTACTGTATACAGGGGGTAAAATCTTTAAAAAAAATAAATTAATTAAAAATTAAAACTAATTTAAAATTGAATTAAATTCAAATTAAGCATTTTTGAAGGGGAATCCCTACTTTGCGGAAATTCACTTATCGCGGGTGATCCCGGTCCCCATTAACCGTGATAACTGAGGGAACACTGTATACATAAGAGCAATTTGGGGGTATTTTTTGCGGCGTATGTCGAGTTGTATCTTGCCAAAGAAGCTGCTAGGGCCCCAAGTGAGGAGTTTTCGTCGGAAAGGGTGTTTCTATTCGATTTGTTTTTATCTGGAAGATAAGCTTCCAGCTTGTGTAGAAGGCGCGTACACACACACACACACACACACACATTCTTTCCAGTGCCAGATGAGGACGATCAGGCAGTGTGCTATTTCCTCGCTCTGTATTTCAAAGTTGACAGCTCGCTTGAAATACACCTTGCCTCCTCCCCCCCTCTACTCTCAACATGGAAAATAATTTTTAAAGAAAACTACCCGATAAAGCACAAAAAAACGTTATACTCACACTCCCTGGTGGTTTTTAGTTTAATATGGACAACTTGTATCAGCTTTTTTTAATGTGTACTGTATTAATAGCATGGTTGTTTATATAGTATATACGCCTTGTTGCTGAATATAACATGTAATATAATCAGGAAATTATACTGCCGGGGTTATTTAGATTTTTGATTTTTTTGCTGCTACCAAAATAAATTCTAGTTAAACAGGTTAGTTTGATTGCTGCTCCCAGCTGTTGGCCTTTCTGTAAGGAAGGCCGTGTGCTCTACTGCAGTCGTATCGTCGAGATGCTCTGTAATGGAAGCCTAATGTGTATTTGCGGCTTAGTGATAGATGAGCAGTCAGAGGTTGGCACACCAAAGCTCAGGGACATTTCCTCAGGAGAGTGAGAGTTCACATTAGCCAGCTCTGTGGCATTTGCAGGAGGTTGGGAAATAGCAGAGCTCTGACACCATGGGACAATTTCAACTGGAAATTTGCTATCATCAGCGGTGTAGGGATTGTTGAAACATTTTGACAATAGTGGAAACAATGGAAGATGAATTGGAAAGTAAGCAAGCATTCTCATACCTCTTTGACATCATGTCTTAAGCAGGGGTAGGGAATCTATGGCTCGGGAGACACATATGGCTCTTTGGATGGGTGTATATGGCTCTCCACTGACATCTAAGGCAGGGGTAGGGAATCTATGGCTCGGGAGCCACATATGTCTCTTTGGATGGGTGTATTGGCTCTCCACGTAATTCTAAGGCAGGGAGGGGTAGGGAATCTATGGCTCGGAAGACACATATGGCTCTTTGGATGGGTGTATATGGCTCTCCACTAACCTCTGAGGCAGGGGTAGGGAATCTATGGCTCGGGAGCCACATATGGCTCTTTGGATGGGTGTATAAGGCTCTCCACTAAATTCTGAGGCAGGGAGGGGTAGGGAATCTATGGCTTGGGAGCCACATATGGCTCTTTGAATGGGTGGGTGTATATGGGTCTGCAATAACCTCTGAGGGAGGGGTAGGGAATCTATGGCTCGGCAGCCACATATGGCTCTTTGGATGGGTGTATATGGCTCTACACTAACCTCTAAGGCAGGGGTAGGGAATTTATGGCTCGGGAGCCGCATACGGCTCTTTGGATGGGTGTATATGGGTCTCCACTAACCTCTGAGGCAGGGGTAGGGAATCTATGGCTCGGGAGACACATATGGCTCTTTGGATGGGTGTATATGGCTCTCCACTAACCTCCGAGGCAGGGGTAGAGAATATATGGCTTGGGAGCCACATGTGGCTCTTTAAATTCTGTAACATTATTTCTGCAATGTTATTTTGTACTTTTGCACAATGCAGAAAAATACCCTTGAAGACCGTAACTTAGTTTTGCTAACCAATGATCCCCAATAAAGCAACAAAAACATTTCAGTTAAAATAATCTCTTCTACCGCATACCTTAAAAAGGAATGCCAAGTATTCCAGTTTTATTTCTGGTCAGCAAAATCATTCCAAACAGATCCATAAAACTCTTCTACAAGGTGTCAATTTTTTTTACAGAATACTTGGCATTGGCAGATGTCTATAATTGTCTCTGCCATTCTCATATTACAAGGCCATGTCCATTCCAATTGAAGTATCCTAAAGCTTTTGCATGTGTTTCTATTCAATCCCAAATCTCAACATTTCTAATTCTGCACTGCTTATACACAAAGCTTGTGTTAAGTCATGTCTAATTGACACGGTGTGCCTTTAAACCCAATGCTACATGCTGCAGTTACAACTGCAATACTATCTTGAAGTATTTGACTGTAATACGCCTTTAAACTATGACAACACCTTGTTTAATTCACAGGAAAATATACATTTATTTAATTAGGATTTAATTAGGATTTTCCAACATAAATATCATGCAGAAAAGATAGGTTTTTCATTTAGCCACTTAAGATATAATTATAAAACACAATAATAACCAGTTCTGTATATGCTGGCTTTCATGTTACTACCTTTAAATTTTCCCTTTGCAACAACTTTAAATATATAAAACATAGTTCATACTGAAATATGTTCAATTAAAAATATGAAAAAGCTTGCCTTATTAAATGATTTAAAAAAATAACCATTTCAAGCAAATGCAATGCAACAAAAAAGAACTTCACAAGTGTTAATCAATGTTAACACTACCCTACTGAAAGCAGGAAGTGGCACATTTGTAAAACTACAAAATGGAGTTTAAGGGGAATTCCACCAACTGGAGACGTCAAAACTGTTAATTTTTAACAGTTTCGATACTAAATATTTGTGGCAAGATGATCAACAGATAGAAGGTTGCTTTAAGACAGGGGTCGGGAACCTTTTTGACGAAGAGAGCCACAAACAATTCATATTTTTCAATGTTATTCCTTATGAGCCATACTATAAATTAGCAAAGAGCCAGATGCACTCACCAAAAGAGCCAAATGTGGCTCCCGAGCCATAAGTTCCCTACAGTGCACCTTTATATCGACCGATAGGCGTTTATGCTGCCCGGTTACAGTCAACTAAGGGCTAAAGAAATAGATACAGCAGAGGTTCTACTGCATTACGTCATTGATAAACCAAGACTGCACACGTAGACACTGTGTTTTGATGCAGTTGGAGATTTTAAGTTATGGCCAGAAGACATTTTCAGGGACATTATAGACAATTGCAACTATGCAATAGTTTGTTGAATAACAAGTTTGGGTTTTTTTTTTGTCAATGTCTACAAATCCTTTTCTAAGATCTCTAAATACAGTAACTGCAATTTATTATCCATTTATTCTTGTCTCCAATCTGGATTATACACATCTCTTTTTTATATGTAATCTGCATTCTCAGCTCTGTGTTTTTCCTCCTTCCTCCCTTTATATCCTTCTTTATCTTATTCATAGCCTCAATTCATCCCCTTTCCTCGATGATAGACTTCCGGGTCTGACTATATACGCAATAGCCATGTCCCTCTTTTTTGAAGGATCCAGGAGGGAGGGGGCGTGGTCCGCCTGCAGTAAGGAATGGAAGGAATATGAGGGGACTGCAGGGTCTACTGGTGGCGTCACAGCTTCCGGCTCCTCCACAGCTGTTGCTACTGCCCCCTATAATACCCCCAAAAACCCACCCACCCATACACACCAATTTTCAGACTATCTAGAGACATCTTGGGTGAATATGGGCACATTTCTTTACCCCTCAAGCAGTTAGATCCACCACTTTAAGAGGCAAAATCAGGGGAAACACGTACAGGGCAAACACTGCAACGTAGACACGCAGTCGCAGACATATACACACACTCCTCCCTCTCTGTTTCCTCCCTTCCTCTCTCTCTCTCACTGTGGTGTTAGACTGCACAGATCGTCCACTCACTCGCTGCTGATTCACCCGCTTGCCTCTCCTCTGCCAGTTGCTCTGCCGCCGTGCTCTGCCTGCCTGCCTGCCTGCCTAAGAATGGTCCAACCGGTGCCTGGGGGTCTGCCATCGCAGCCTGTCTGAACACACACGTACAAAAAGAGTCGGTGGACACACACGGAAGAAGCACTCACGTATTATCTGGAGAGCAATGTGAGAGGTAAGAGCTCCCATTCGTAAACCCTCCTCCCAAGCTACAGTGGTTTTATCTCGATCTTTCCTCCTGTGGGTCTCTGCAGTCTTGACTTTTCCAAAAGTGGGCGTCTATACATTGAAAGCATAAGCCACAATGTAAGGATTGATGTCCTTAGTGTCATCATCATGTGTATCTGTGATAACTGTGTATTCAGTCTATGTGGTAAAGGGTTAACATCTGTTTATTACAGCTTGTTTTACAGCTATTGGCATTGACACACACTCACGCACACATAGTCAGAAACACTCTTTCCTCAAAGCGGACAGTCACAATAGCCATTTCCCCTTCAGGCTAGTTGACTAGAACATTTTCTGACGTGCGTATGTGAACCGCCCGTCCGTCCGCCCGCCCGCATGGGCTACCGAGGGCCGTTGTTGATCCAGGAAGAAGTAGAAGATAATCAATAGATCACCCACTCGCTTCTCCTTTTCCCCGAGTCTGACTCAACACTCTTTGTAGTTGTCCCGCAGCAGAGCATGTTTATGACGTTGAGGAATGGTTAAATTTGATTCCCTATCCTCCATTGCTGCGTCAGCCCAAAAGGGAAGCATGATTTTGCACGTTTCTCTGCGAGTGTGTGTGTGTGTGTTTCTCTTAATGTGTGGGTGTGTGTCCGCACCGCAAACTACCGCCCTACTGCATGTAAATTATATGTGACATGTGAAACTGCTGCTTCCTTATATGGTAAGCACTGTATTTCAGTACAGTAGAATCTTGCCAAGCATTCTGGGTCGCGGCAGGAGAGTGTGTGTGTGTGTGTATGTGTGTTTTTGAGTGGGTGACTCTGTCTGTGGGAGTGTGTGTGTGTGTTTGTGTGTTTCACTGCGTGAGTGTTTGCATGTGTCTGGTGGAAGGGGGGAGTTACCAGAAGAGAGGGGACAAAGTTGCGAAAAAGAAACTGGGGTAAGAAGAACTAAACAAGCAAATGGAGGGAACCTTTTTTGCGATGTTTCAATTGAATTAAATGTAAGTAGTTCTGTTTTGTTTTTTGGTTTTGCTCAAATGAGATATCGGTCCTCAAAAAATAGGACTTTCACTTTATCACATGAATATTATTGGAGCTTAGAAGGTTATTGCCGTTTTTTTTACTTTTGGATATTGCTATAAGTCAATAACAGCCCAAATTTCATCAGTGTTGGTTTCTTCTAAAGTCATGATATGATAAGCAGATCTTATGAATGTTTTTTAGTTCTTTTTGCCTTATTTTTTGTGACCTTTTTGACAGAGAGCCGCAAACAATTCATATTTTCTAATGTTATTCCTTGTGAGCCATACTACAATTTTAAAAGTCAAAATACATACATGTAAACACGTGCCTTATCATTTTTTGGTAATTTCACCACTTTTAAAGTGCAAAAAAATGAATATTTTTTAAAAAGATTCTTATGCTGTCCCCAATCAATGAGAGGATGCATTCCAGAAGAATCTACTACACAAAATTGAAGATTAAAGCAGTTCTAGATGTAATATCTCAGTTCTGTCACCAACAATTTCCATATTTTAGCTCACAGGTTAGCAAAGAGCCAGATGCACGCATCAAAAAAGCCACATGTGGCTCCCGAGCCATAAGTTCCCTACCCCTGCTCTAGGCTCTAAGTTTACTGTGTCTGTAGTTGGGTCAATGACCTGGAATGTTGTTGTGACTTGGTGGGAGTCAGTAGGTAGCTCAGGCAGTAGTTTTCATGTACACATGCTATCACTAGTACATTTATATATATATAACTAGATATATATTTTTATATATATATACGAGCTGTCCATGCTCATGTATAGGTACATGCAGGATTATATGCTTGACAGCATTGGCGCTGACAGGTTAAGCCTTTATTAGACAAGGGCTTTTCTCTGTTCTAACTGTGTTATGACCACGTCTCAACGATATTTCGCAGCTTTGTGTGACTAAGGAGACCCCTTCCTATAAAAATCCTCACTCAGCCCAAACTAATTGTTTATGGCAGGTCGTCAACATGAATATTTGACGACTAAACCTTCTGTAATGTTTGGATGTAATTTTATTTTTATTTTTTGGACAAATGATTCGAAATGTGATGCAATCGATTCCCAAGACTAGGATGAGTCATTCTTCTGTTTCTGGGGAAAGTAGCAAGTAACTTAAGTGTGTTTTTCCGTTGTTGTTGTTGTTGTTGTTGTTGTTGTTGTGTCCACTGTTGCTTTTTCACGCTTGTCTTTTTGCCCTACTTTTTGGACATTTTCAACTAGGAAAATTACATTTAATAACATTTAAAAAGGCAGTTTTCAGTAGTATATTTCTTAATATGATCTTTCTTAAACTATAAGCTAATCCCAAATCCCCATTTATTTTAAAAAATGGTGTCAAATAATCAAATTATTATTTAAGTGTACGTAGAACAGCTATTTAAGTACAACTGAATATTAATGCTAGTTGTTGAATACAGGAATTAGGTATTTGTATTTATTTTAGGTCATTTTAGTTATATGCTCTACTTTGAGTTTTCTGGGAAATTTAACAATTCGACTAAATGACTTCATTTTTATTATTATTATTATTTTAAATGCCTACTTTAATAACATATTTATACTTTACACTTGTTTTGCTCACTCCAAGCATTGTTTTTTTTTTTTGTTTGTTGATCAGCTCACTGAACATGGTTGTTTCTTCATTATTAGAAAGCCGAGCAAGCATTTCTCACACTTGACGAGGTTTGCAGTGCTCTTTGAAAATTATTAACTAAACGAAAGTCACACAGATAACAACGGCAAGAGATATAGCTGATATGGAAAGTAAACACAACCCTGGAAAAAAAAAAACACTGTGGTTAGATTTTTCGTTTTTTTAAGGTTACATATTTCATTTAAAAAAGTGATTGATATTAATGTCCTCCGTCTGTCTACATTATTAAATTACATAACAGAATTTTAGCACCAGCATGTTGTCATCCTTGACTTCTTTAGAGAAGGGCCTTGGGCCGATAAAGAAGCCATTTTATTTGCCTGAGTATAGATGTATATTAAATTTCCTGATTTCCCCCTTTTTAAATCAATAATTGTCATTTTTTAATGATTTTTTTCTGTTTTTAGTTAAAAAATCATTTTGTAAAATCTAAAAATATATTTAAAAAAAAGCTAGAATAAACATTGTTTTAGATCTATAAAAAAACAGAATATTCAGGGCTTTTAATCCAGTTCTTTTAATCAGTTTATTAAAAAAAATCTAAATATTATATCTAAAATAATCTGACCCACGTGAAATCGAGTTGACCTTAATGTGGCCCGCGAACCAACCCGAGTCTGACACCCTTGATCTAAACAATATAAATTAGATCCAATGAGCTTCTCATTAAGCCATGAGGCCACCCATTATCAGTAATATCCGCAATGACTTCATCACATCCTTAACGCAGACATATACACAAAGATGCAATGTTGCATATGGTCGTGTAGACACCGCAACTTAAGGATAAACACCATTGGGACACTGTTTGTCTGTCTGTGTGTGTATGTATGCTAAACAAGGGGCCTCATTGTCTCCAGAGGTTGTCCAACAGAAGAATAACTAAGATTTGTGCCTTCTTGGCTTAATCAAGTGAGTTAAACGACTAGTCGCAAAGGGGTCTCAACACATTCCCAACTATGGTGAGGGTATGCAGAATGCAGTGTGTTCGTGTATTGTATCATGCATTTTATGCTCTTAATCTGTCATTCTGTATATGAGCTAATACAGTGCATCTTAGATAGAAAAGAGTAGATGCAATACAAATTTAGTACTTGTGATTCCTGACCAATCACGGGGATGTTTGTTGATGACATCATTGTATCTGCTTCTGTGTATATTTGACAAAAGACCTGCTTTCCAGGCATTTCTGGATCTACTGGGAGACGTTTGCTTAGTTTAATTTGCTCCAAGTCTGCAAAAGAAATGAGCTACTTGCTGGATAGTTAAACTGGCTTAAACAAAGGGCTTCAATAGTGGGAAGTTGTAGCTTTTAGGCACAATGCCTTGCCTCCATTGAAGAAAATATGCCACATTTCTGAGAACTGTTGCAAATAGCGCCAGCAGTAGGTTATATTTGAAAAAAGAACACAGAAGGAATCATAAATAAGCTCATGAGAATTATAATAACTGAAAAAAACAGTAGGATATGTACTTAACTGAACAGCAAATCTGTTTCATACTATAACATAATATAACAGTAATGCATTAAGATGAAATTCAACCAAGGCATTATGGCATACACATGGTAAACATGAAATAAATATTCTCAAAATCACACACATTTTTCTTGAATTTAATGCATTTATATGTACCATATTTTCACGACTATAAGGCGCACATAAAAGTCTTGAATTTTCTCCAAAATAGACAGTGCACCTTTAAATACAGTGTGCTTTATATATGGAAAAACCCAAAAGTCATTAATTACGGGTGCGCCTTATAATGCAGTGCGCCTTATAGTCCTGAAAATACGATATTCCGTTTTCCTTTTGAATTATATTGTTGGTATTGATTCATATTTTTCTGATTCTGACTATGGAAACCTAAAGAGACAGTGGTAAACATATATATAAAGGTCAGAGAGGGCATTATTGACATGCTATAATCCCAGTAGCCACAGCAGCGTCTTAATGGAGCCCTGCGGTGTTGCATTTCCTCCTGGCGTCATCCACTTTGATGACCTATCTTAGCACACTGTCACCCTGCCTACACATCTATCAGTATGTTGAAGCCCAGCAGCAGCAGCAGCAGTAGCAAACAAAAGGAAACCTTCACTGCAGTCAAAAGCTGAAAATAGAAGCACTGGCTGGAAGCTATCATTTTGTACCTTCTGTTGCCATAGTAGATGTTGCAGTAAAACAAGCCAGATGTGGATTTTCTATACTACATCAACTTTTATTCAACTTAAGCTGTTTTGTCACTTGACTCAAAGTAGATTTTGGCCTTATGTCCCCCTTTCAGGAAGGACCATCATAACTATGAACCGCACCCTCTGTGTTGTTTTTTTTCGTCGGTGCTTAAGTACGTTGTTAGTCATGCTGACAACTCTTAAGACCTGCCCGTATGAAACACATTATTTTTTATTGTGGAATTCTCTACTCATCTATGCTCCATTCTTAGTATTTGGGTGAGGTTAACGGACAGTATTGAAGAGTATATACGCCACAAAATTGTTTTTTATGACTCATTGGCAAAGTAAAGAAAGATAAATACATACTTGCTTGGCTTTTTAAGTTAGAAGGCTTATTTCTAAAGGCTGGTTTTGTGCCTTTTTCGCTGTCTTCTTACTATCTTCCCTTCTACTATTTCCCGTTGACCTTGCACCAGCTTTTAAGACCTTGGACTTGAATTGATAGACGTACCCTCATCTACAGTATAAGTGACCTCTGTAACGGAGGCACTTTGTCACTTTGTAGCATGAATTCAATTGAAAAATTTGATCTTTAAGACCTGAATCACACAAGACTATTTAAATGATTTTTTTGAAGAAAAAGCAAGGCCTAAAGAGACATAGTAGTAGATTTTATTACTGTTACCAATATTGCAACTCATAGCTGCAATCATCTTCATTAGTACTTTTAAAAGCTAAAATACTGCCATGTTTATTTAAATTAACAAACATTGAGGACCATTGCTCTAAGTTGTATGATTATATGAGTGCATCCAGTGCTCATTGCGCACATTTTTAATGTTTGTATTACGATAAGACCTCCAATTCAAAGGTCATTCATAGCACCAAGGCCACTTTTCCTATCACATCATGTAGTGTGAAAGCAAGTCGTAACTTCACTCTCTCTTTTTGGACAAACACAAAAAGAAAACCATGATGCTGGGTCATCATGACCAGGGATTCTGTGTTGCAGGGCTCTTTTCTATCACATTGCAGTGCTGCAGTGCCTTAACGTTCATAGTTCTTAGCATTGCTCAAAGTACACACACACACACACACACACACACACACACACACACACACACACATGCACACACTCTTCTGGGAAAAGGATTTCTCTACACAGGGTGTGGTAACTTACCCCCCTACTTTGATAAGAGAAGAAATGTTGCTCAGTAGTCTGACCATTAAATTCTGTTGTTTTCACCAGAAATAGAAAGTAATTCCTAAAATAAAACACACATTGTTTATTGCATATTATGATGAGATAACTAACACGACTAGCTTTGGGCAAACTACGGCCCGCGGGCCGAATGTGGCCCGTGAGGCTGTTTAATCCGGCCCTCCAACGTTGTCCAATTTTTTTTTTCCCCAAGATGGCGCAGAAGCCAGTGGCAGTAGTTTTGTCCACTCTTATTTGTTTTTGGTGTTTTACAACCCCTCTATCTTTTTTAAAATTACATTTTAATATTTCTTAATACATTATTTTTTACTTTACTTTGTACTTTCTACTTTTATACTTACTACTTTCTACTTTTTTGATGAGAGATGAGTATGTTAAGACTTTAGTCCTTTTTTTCTGTTTATGTTTCATATGTACTGTTAACGGATGCACTTTTTTATATGTATCGTATCTTCTGCTGACCCATCTGTCAAATTTTTAAAGTCAATGTGGCCCAAAAGTTTGCCCACCCCTGAACTAGACCCTATGACCAAACCAGCTCAAAAATCTGTTGACTTTCATTACTTTTTAGAATACATTTATTCGAAAAAGAAAGAAAGCAAGTCCTTAGCTTTGACTGCCTTTTTGTTGCTCCAACAGTAGGCAGGTTGGCCTTCTCTAAGCTCCTCCTCCTCCTCTTACCTGGCGCTTAGCCCAGAATGTTGCTACAGCTCTCATTGGCCCACACACCCATACAGCTTTGCAAGAAGGGAAATGACTAACCTCTTTCCCTTCATGCCCAGCCTCAACTTCCCCTTTTTCTATCACCCTCTTCCCCTCTTTCACTTTTCAGTCATATTTGCAAAGACTTTGCCTTTGCTGCGTTCTACTGTAAGTCATTTTCGATGCTTTTTAATCTCTTTTTCGTTGCATCGATATGCCGCAAAGTTCTGAATGACTGCTTTGTGCACACCACTGCTAGTTTATGTGCACGGTATCGCATGATGAATGCGTTTGCAAAACCATGTGTGTGTTTATCAGTGGGCGGGTGAAAGTTTTATTTGTTTAACTGACATGTATTACATTTTTTACATTTTTTCTCTACATTCTTCATTCCAACAGTTGCATACCTTGTCTACAACCTTCGTTTTTTTTTCTTAAAAAGTCATTGCCAGATACCAAAAACCCTGAACCCTTTCCACCGCCATCTAAATTCTCATTGTTTTCTCTCTCTCTCCCCAGAGGAAGTGCCTTTGTTGATGTGTGCCGCAGCTTTGACCTGCTTCTACCGCTGAAGCTCTACCTTCTCCCCGCCCCTCCTGCCTCGCTCGCTTGCTGCTACCACAGCGCAAGAAAAGGTGGCCGCACCCTCATCCGACTACGCTCCGACCCGTTTATCCATCCGCCGTCATCACCATCCAACCCTTTACCCAGTGGGCTCCATCTTCCGCTAATCCTCACCTGACAAGCCCTTCCAGTCCAGTCCTACACAAGACCCATCTAGAACATCACACACCTTGCCTTTACTTACCCTTGCCTTGGACCTTCTAAGCCTCCACACAGTCCTCAGTGTCTTTAATCCCGCTCCACACAAAATAGACTACACCCTAGATTATCACCTCCGTTGCCTGTTTCACTGCATCTTTAACTAGAGGGCTTTCTCTTCATACCACTTTTTGGCAACTGAATGTTCCAGAGAAGAAACTTCCACAAGCAATACATCTGAATATTCAGACAGGACAGTCTTCTGGATCAAATCAATTCACTTTGTTTGAGAAGATGGCACAGTAATATTTACAGAGTCCTGCAACATTTCACCATTGGACAGTATCACTTAAAGTCCTTTTTTTTTAAAGCCATCTTAACTTTACAGGCAAAAAAATCAACGTCATCATCCAAAACGTTAAGTGAATTTGTGGATTAATACTCCAAACAGTACTTTTTTTTTTCAACGACTTAACCGATCTCATCTGGGAGATCGTTACCATGGCGATGAACATGGCACAGATCCGCGATACAAAGTGGCTGACACTCGAAGTATGCAGAGAGTTCCAGAGGGGTACATGTTCCCGTTCGGACCAGGAATGCAAGTTTGCTCATCCGGCTAAGAGTTGCCAGGTGGAAAACGGACGCGTCATCGCTTGCTTTGACTCACTTAAGGTAAGAAAAAACGAAACCCAAGCGCGGTAACATAAAGTCGGTGGATGTAGACATTCATGACAAAGGCCAACGATAAGATACTGAGCACATGCCGCGTGGCAGACAAAGTCACGAGCTCCAAATAGCTGTCTTTTACAGCCAGTAGAGAACGCACCATCTGGTCCCAGCATGTGCTTCTCTCTAGCCACGCCCATTTCTGGTCATGTGATGAGAACATGTGATCAAGGACCCAAAGGGGCGGGGCTAGAAGTCGAAATTTGTCAGTTTTTACGAAGCCGAAGTTTTACAGGCCTTGGTTTTAGCGCTTGTCTTTGTCAGTCAGTCGCATCTGTGTGTAGTTACACTGTAAACTCTGTTGAATGAATTATAGTCTCAACACAAATGTCTGCTGTGTGGAAATACGACATGAAAAAGGTTGTCACATCTCATCTCAAATGCCCTTAGCGCCACTTTTCATGAACGTTTGTGTAGAAATGAGCCGATAGCGCCATCATGTAGCACACAAACCACTTCCTGTGCCTCCAGGCAGTTAGACAAAGTTATTTTTTTATGAATACAAACACACGCTATGCGTTTTGCTTTTGTAGTACGATTTCATTTCATCGGAAAAAAAAATCGCAGATGTTTTACAGTATGTAAGTACTAATAGGTTTTTTGAACTTGAAACGACAAAATATGTTAATGCATTTAGTCTTTGTTTATGCTAACATGAATGTTACAGTTTATTCGATATTTTAACGTTCCACTCCATAGTACTACCGATTTTATTGTTTTGACTTAAAAAGCAATACACATAGTAAACTATTTTGGACAACATCTTCACCATTAAGAAATATGCTTTGTTTTTAGTGCATAATGTCTATATGCAACTAGAAATGATTTCTTTGGCATGTACCCAAAGCTACTTGTAAAGTACCATGGAAAATGATTCATATTTATTCGGCATTTGTTAAAAAAAAACAACAACTTTTGCTAGAATTAAGTTGATCTTCATAGGAAAAGGTAAGGAACACAAATGCTACAAATGCCTTTTTCCAAATGACCCCCATCTATCTGAATGTCATGATCCCTGTGAGTTCAATACAGTGTAGACTTTCACTGACACAGCAGTCGAGCATCAACGTGCAGGTTGAAGCCTCTTGATTTGCGAACACGTGTTTAAATTGTCTTTCATGCTGACAGAGTCAGCTACCAACCGGAAAGGAGTAACTGTCACTTAGTTACACTGGGAGGTTATTTCACTCAACTAAAGGGCCTTCATTTGGAACCTTTTTTGGATAGATTTTCCATTAGGTCTTGTCACATGGATGTTTGTTGGCCTTTTTTTCCACCTACCGTATTTTCCCGACTATAAGGCGCACCACATTATAAGGCGCACCCTCAATGAATGAAATTTTTTCCATATATAAGGCGCACTGTCTATTTCGGAGAAAATTTAAGACTTTAGTGCTCCTTATAGTCGTGAAAATACGGTCATTGCTATTGACTTCCAGGTATGAAGCACTCACTACTTCACAGTCACCTCTAGAGCCAGCCATTGTTGATATTTTGGATTTTTTTGTATAAAATCTTGCAGTGGGGGAGGAGCTATATGATGGAAAACTTGTAAACTAAGATGGCATCTGCATATTTAACAGTATTGTTTCAGTTCAGGCGTTTGTGTTTTTTTAATATCCGACAGTGGTGGTTTTTCATTTTTGGTTTTCTGTTTTTTCCATATATAAGGCGCACTGGATTATAAGGCGCACTGTCTATTTTGGAGAAAATTTAAGACTTTTAAGTGCGCCTTATAGTCGTGAAAATACGGTATTTTAGATATTTTTGACGCAGATTTAAACTTGAGTTAAGGACATTAAACTATTAACTCACTTATTCATGTTCACATTCCTCAGTATCGCTTGTCACCCCCATTATGCCATGATCTGACTCCACCCACTTCTTCACTGTCCTGCAGCTCCTTGTGTATATGCATGTGCACACTCTTACTGCATGTGAGAGAGGATCGACCTTCTTCTTCTGGAGGGTGTATAATTAGAACAGGTCTCACATGATCATCAGTGCATAGCTGAATAGGTCACACCCAAACTCAGTCATTTCACCAACAGTCTCTTTTCCTCTCTAGCTGACCTCTTTTTATCATGCGACACACACTTGGACGCCCAAGATAGAATTTTTTTAACCGTTTATATTCTACTACATCAGGCAGAACAGCTTTTTTTGCAGTTTTTTTTTTAAACACATTAATGAGATATCTTCCTCAAATAAGAGAAATCAATATAGTGTTTAAGTAAGACCGTACTGTGTGTGTAAATTAGCCAGCAGACAGTTTTTTTTGTGTGTATTTGGTAGTGCAGGCAGCTCCAGCAATGTGGAAGAGGTGTAAATATTTGGAGAAGGATAATGACTGGTTGAACCCCCCCTCATTTTTTAAAGTTGGCTTGTAACTTTTTAATGATTAAATCCTGAGAGAAAGGTTAAGTACAATCCTTGTAACTTGTAACCTACGCAATTGAAAAGCAAAGCACCTGCTGTGGCCATGTGGGTGGAATAAATCTGACAAATACGTCAGACATTTAATGAATGTGCATATTAAGTATTGTACCCATTTTCTACATTTAATGCCATTTAATTTTCAATACCAAAAATCCTTTTAAATAATCTAAATGGAAATTATTCCATTCCTGAGTTCTCGTTTTTACCATCATGAATGTTTATTGGATATAATGTACATGCTAAATAGCATTTGAGATAGTATATTGATTATCTAGAAAAAATAAAAAATACTATTTAAAATCAAGTATAATAAATGAATTAAGCAAATTCAAATTGCAAAAAGTAAATTACTCCAATCATAAATTATTTCCTGTATTTTAAGTATAAATTAAACATTAAACATTGAAGTATAGTGAAAATAATACTTCATACTACACATTTCAATTCAATAAAATACTGCATTCACAAAATATGACCTGACCTTCATCTAAGCCATAATGTTAATCACTTATTCAGTTTAAACTAATACATTTTTCTGCAAATACAGGGACGTTTGGTTTATGCTGATAAAGGAGTGTCAACCTCTAATTAAATCCAAAGTTTTCACATATTTTCTCCACCCCGTGTATGTTTTTTTTCGATCCTAGGTACAATAAAAACACCCACACACCCACATTTTTGTGTCTAGCAATCATTAAGATAATTACTTTTGTTATTATCCATATAAAAATCAGAATTACTTCATCATTCAGTCAGTTCTTCATCATCATTTTTTACATTTATGTATATTATATCATCGCTAATACAATTTTAAACATTTTGCAATTCACTCCTACATATAGTACTTGTATCTATTGTATTTAAGACAACTTTTTTATCTATTCACTGTATCCAACATTTCATAATTTCCTCTTAAGGGTCTATTATCTGTCTGTAAAGTAATAATATAAAAGAAAAAAACAAGAATAAGAGGTATGCTAAACCTGATGGTTAAATTATTATAATTACATACTCATTTATGTAATTACATGCTGTATTCGTTACTCTCATGACAAACTCTTTACCTAATGACTTTTCCTTCTTTTTTTTTATATACATGTAAAATTTCTGTACTTAAGCCATTTGAAGCAAGCCTATTCATGTCACACATTTTCTTTCCTCTAGTGCTTATTTTTCACTTTCCTCCATCTTGATTTGCCGCTCAGTCTGGTTTTTTACTTCAAGCCACACCCATGGTTCACATTACTCACATGCGCGCTTGCACATGCATGAATTCATGTGTTTTTTTTAGGTAAATGACATCAACTCTGACCTAAAGTGAACCCTAACCAGCAGCAATGGCCTTATTTAACCAAACAAAGCACACTCTCCGTCATAAAACAAGCAACTTGGTAACGGTCTAAAACCAGAATCCTTTTGAATACATACTGCCACGCCATTAACCACGTCATCTGTCTGCTTGTTCACTCACTCACTCGACACACCCACCACAATCTTGTCTGCCCTGTGAAGAAAAACAGGCCGACCGTGTGCGCATGCACGTGGCGGCGTGTTATGTCTGTGTTATTGGTACTGTTGGAGCAAGTTCCTACTCCAAGCCAAGATTACATTCCCACAGACCCGAAGGCTTCATACCTTATCTTCTCCTCTATCCTTGTTCCCTCTATCTTGGTTTCATATTTTTTCTTATGGTCTGACAGCATGTTTATGTCCATGTAGTTAGTTATCAACGTCAGGTAAACCACATACACAAACACAGTGGTGTAAATATTTGTTACGTTGCTTAATGGGCAGCAGTTATGCTGCTCTGGAATAAAATCAACATGGCAGGCTCGGTGTGTGGGGGGCTAATATCTATTTGACGCTTCTGTCACATTGTTAGTGGTAAATTAAATGATACAATACACTTAACCCCATTTGAGGACCTAGTTTAACCTTTATTATACGTTCATGGGATTTATATTGAGGCCCATCTGCAAAATGATTAAAATGCAGCATATGGAAATTGTATGTGTCTATTAAGGTAGCCTTATAGTGCTTCATTAAGCTTACTTGCATTTCTTTGGAAGTATCTAGAGTACGTGTGTCAAAGTGGCGGCCCGGGGGCCCAAATCTGGCCCGCCGCATCATTTTGTGTGGCCCAAGAAAGTCAATTATGAGTGATGAGTTTCTGTTTTAGGATCAAATTCAAATGAAGAGTATAGATGTATATTAAATTTCCTGATTTCCCCCTTTTAAATCAATAATTGTCATTTTTTAATCATTTTTTTCTGTTTTTAGTTCAAAAATCATTTTATAAAATCTAAAAATATATTTAAAAAACCTAAAATAAACATTGTATTTGATCTATAAAAAACTAAATTTTTCAGGGCTTTTAATCCAGTTCTTTTAATCCATTTATCAAAAAAAAATCTAAATATTATATCTAAAATAGTCCAGCCCACATAAAATGTGATTTGCGTATTTGCTGTAGTACTCCCCATCAATCCTCCACCCCTAGTTGGTTATTTAATTGGATATCTATGCACATCCATAAAGAAATCTTTTAAAAAATCAGTCCTAGATTCACTCATCCATAATGTGTAAGCTTTTTTTCTCCAAGTGAGTCTTTAATGACCGAGCCATGGGGGTATTGTCATCTCAGGTTTTATTACACAAGCTTTTGTTTGAATTTATTCAGTGTGATGCTCTATTCATATGGCTATATGTCATTTTTTTACCCCATAGGGTATTCTTCCCCTTGAAGAATACCTTACATGTTATTGTACCCTAAATTTAACATATGCCAAAGAATTCTTTCTGTTCTTTCTGCCATGTTTACATCTTATGAGATCACTATTCACTTTGTCAACAGCCTTTTTCTTCTCAGTGTCAGCTGATTCAATCCCACCATCACACTGGTTCCATTTATAACGCCGCTAATACAATGAGTACTTCTCTACCCTCTCCATGTGTATATAACCTTACATACACATTAACCATTAACACCTCAAGGTGTATTTACTCAGCCGGGAGACAAATATTGATCCCTTGACGCTCAAATTGACATTTTCCAAAACTTTCAAGCCACTTAATGCATTAAATGTCGATATATATGTTTGCTTTTATGCTTTATTGTTTGTTGGCTGTCTTCATGAGCTTCAAAAAAGCCTTTTCTATACATCTGTACTTGAAAAATAGTCCCATGCCCATACCGCTATACCTCTTGTGTGCAAACACTTGAAGATAAACACAAATGACGACACTTAAATGGGCTGCAATTTTAAATTTCTGATATACTACATGATAATATTCCTTGGATTGTTTATTCAACAGGTTGCATTCTTCTTTCTCTTGCTTCCATATGTACTAATTTTACCTTAATGCTCCTAATATTCACACTGCAACTGAAATACTTCATAAAGATGCAATTACATGCTGTGATCCATACTTTTTGCATATTTTATTTAATTTTTTTTGGATTCATATCGAGGTCAGGGCCTTCTATTTTCTATGATATTTTTTCTTTACCTCTGAGTTGAGGTTCTACTGTAGTATATCCTTTCAAATTATATAAGTATCCTATTTTTTAAGACTACTGCAAAGCCATACAGTGCATTCCCAACCCAATATTTCCAAACATGTTTTTTATTCTGAATTTTAAAAGTATGCCACAGGAATACTAGAGTCCATAGTCTGAAAAACTATTTTTGAGCAGTGTTACCAAAAGTGAAAACCTTTATATTTTCTTTGGATCTGTTCTTTCTTGTTGTTTTTGTTTTTGCCCGTGTGGTAATATCCTGCCTCCAAATAAACTTGTTTTCGCTGGAGGGGAGTTACACGTTTGGCACAGGTTATATTCAAGTCAATAAATTAATTTCCGGGAAATTCTGATGTAAATCTTGGCCAAATTAAGGCTTTTTCAGTCATCTAGGGGACTATCCTGGAACTATAGTCAGTCTAGGGTACTTTTAAATTAGGGATTCTGGTTAATTCCCTTCTGTGTGACCGAGTTAAGTTAAACTTTATAATAACTCTGGCTTTTCCTAATAACATTGCTTCATTTCTTTCTTATAAACCGACTACCTCACGCAGAGACAACCCAACTCAGTCGTTATCCCCTCACTCATCAGGTGAGCGTAGGGGCCTAAGGCATTAACTACATTTACTCAACACATTTTGCAAGCCGTCCCTCCCACACTTGAGCGTTTAGAACCGTCAGTCAAGTTGTACTTTGTCCCTAATTTCTGGCTTCTTACCTAGCGTCAAATACTGAAAAATGCATTGACACATGGCCACCATTGGTTCTTGTCACCGACATGTTAGCCATAAGCGATTCATTTTATCGTTGTTCAACTCGGCTGCTCTCACTGTGCAAATGTTTTGTTTTTAGAAGCACATTCCTTCATCGAAAGGCAGTGTCTGGGCCTGTCAAAAGTTTTTATTGCTCTACCCTTCCCTTAAATTCAGACTTGGCTCTTGAATCAAGCTTCTAACACTAAAATATGTGTTTTTATTGCTATGATAATGAGTTAAAATCGTCCTTTTGAAATTTCTATCTTTGACGCTAATCCTTATTTTGGATGAAGGATGAATAAATGAATTTTAACTCAAAGTCCCACCTTTTTTGCTAAGGCTAATGCAATTTAAATATTGCTTTGGTGGCATTTTTGTGCCAGTGAACCATTTCTAAATGAGTTGTTGAACTTGAGTTAGATAAATGGTCTGTTTTACTACATTTTAAGAACATCTACTGTATAAACAATTACATCTAACCCTATAAGCAAATAGGCTTCCAAATATGAAGAAAAAAACTGTTGAATTTTACAGTTTTGGGGTATATTTGCATTTGAGGCTCCATTGAATGTTTTAAAGTTTGTTTAAACAAGGTAAGGGTAGTATTAGGACCACAAAGGCATGTTATTTGTATTTTTGTGATCGTTAGAACAATTCTGTTCCGTTCCTTGGCATGTGTGGGTATTTTTTCCAGATCCTTTGGTTTCCTACCACAGTCATAAGTGTGAATATGAATGTAGCCAATTGATTGTCTTTATGTACTTTGTATTTAATAAGCAACCAGTCCAATGTGTAGCCATCCTCTCTACCAAAATCCAATGGGATGGCCTTCAATTTACTTGTCAACCCTAATGAGAATAGATCTATCTAAATCCAGCATGGAAAAGCATGCTTTCATTAGTTTTTGCCTATGGGATTTTTAGTCATACTGCTGTTTGTGGTGGGGTGGAGCAGAAGGATGCAACTTTGGAGAGTTTTTAGTGCTTTGATTACTTACAAGATCCATCTGGATTTCTGGGTGCGGCCTGTATTTACATGCTTGGCAGGTTTTTTTTGTACATTTTATTCTGACCTGTCTTAGAAATAGCAGGATTGGTAATTGGCTCTCTTTGAGGTTAATACTCTACCATCTATTCATTTTCTATGTGATCTATGAATGGAATTCTTGTGTCCAGTTCGTTTACTCTTCATTTTGATGGCGACAGTTTATGGTCTCGACGCCATCATGCTGCAATGCACCAGTAAAAACATCTTATTCATTCTGTCATTTTTTTGACAAGATCTATTGCTATATATCACATTTTTTTGGCAATCCAATTAGGTTTGGGTAACTCAAGTCATTTGAAAAAGTGCCAAGAGAAGCACCTAATGTCTCTTCTTGTTTTACTTCAAGTTAAAATATGCTCATAATTTAAAAGTGTCTGAAACTAATGATATTCCACCTACTCTCCTGTTGACATTCACATTTGAAATAGATTCAAATAAAAAAGGGGTGTAAACGCTCAATGCATTTTCTGGTTCCAAGTCCGAAGGGATAATCACACACAGAAATGGGATTAGGCTAGTTGACAGTGGGATTAGAGTTGTAGATAGGATTAGGGTTTTTTTGAGATCAGATTAGTGTAATATGTGCTGAATTGATTCTGTAAATTCACTGTTGGAAGAGCATGAGTGTGAATACGTTTTACAATTCAGGAGTCTCAGAGATGAGGTGGAAACTGCAGATTTGTGTTAGTAAAGGAGTCCATGGATCAAATGTTTTTTTCCAGTACTTCAATTGGTGAGGAGTATCACACCAAGTTGCTTCTATTCTGGTATTCAAAGTCTATATTAAAGTTAACAGTTCATGTTTTGTACCTTTATTCAATATGATTAATTCTCTTGTGGTTGTTTATACATTTTTTCTTGAGTAATGGTGATTAGAATTAAAACGAAATCATGTAATATTCAAGACATTTCAATTCCATTTAACATTTGTATTGAATCTAATGGAATAATCCACAACAAAAGTTTCTGATTCGGATTAACAGCCTAAAATTGACTGATCACCAACCTACCACAAAGTGGTGGCATCAAATTTATTGAGATCAAACCAGCAAATAATAAATTCAAAGTATGTGTGTCATAGAAAATAAATTAGTACAAGAAGTTGCTAGTAAATCTATCCATAATAGTCTGGGAAAGAGTACTTTGTGTACATGGCATCTGACCTGAGGCATTTCTTCAAAACAACACCCTGTTGGCTTTGAGTAACTCGTGCTGTAAGTCTGTTTGTCTGTACACAAATAAAACAGGCCTGAGACACACCCTTTAAGTTCTTTTAGTAATTAGTCTGGGGCTTTTAAATCCTAGCCAATAAATTGTATTTCAAAGCCAACTGCACGATTGAGAACAAACATAATTGAAGACAAATTATGCTGGCTATCAAAATGTTGAAGTCTATCTTGTCCAATACTTGGAATTGTTGCACAAATTTTTATGTTGCAACTAAAATTCAACACACAACAGTCTGTGTCATTGTTTGGGCAAAGTGGTAATGCGTCATCAGGGGCAAAGTAACTATTATCGTAGATTAACAACTGACATTGTCGGTCTTTATAAAGCCTGTTGATCACTTATGGGCTCCCTGACCACTGAGCAGTTGAGTGAGCATCAGTGGGTGCTCTGCACATAATCACGAGGATATGAGTGTGTTGTGCATGGTCTGAAATAGAGTTGCAATGGCAACAAGAAACCCAGTTGGCTCGGCCTGCCTTTTTCTTTCTTTTTTAGAAACAGTTGCTCAGTGTAGTCCCTGTAAAGCACCGGGATTTAGTCTTCATCCAGCACCTTCCACAGTGAAATCCCTGAATTTCTGGTATTGGTTTTTACGTCAAAGCAAGTATGGAGTTGATTTTGAATTATAAGATCAAGTCAGAAGTTATTTAAGTGCATGGTCCTAGACAGGATTTTCAAGGCTTATTGCTGTCAGCAATATGAATTTGGAATAGTTATGCCATGAAATATGGGTTAGAATTTATTCCATTATTTCTTGCATTCAATACATTATATATATTAGATATATATACATATATATAGATCTATATACATATATATAGATCTATATACATATATATAGATCTATATACATATATATAAATCTATATACCTATGTATAAATCTATATACATACATATATATAGATCTATATACATATATATTGATCTATATACATATATATAGATCTATATACATATATATTGATCTATATACATATATAGTGATCTATATACATATATATAGATCTATATACATATATATATATAGATCTATATACATATATATAAATCTATATACATATATATAGATCTATATACATATATATAGATCTATATACATATATATAGATCTATATACCTATATATAAATCTATATACATATATATAAATCTATATACATATATATACATATATATACATCTATATACATGTATATAATCTATATACATGTATATAAATCCATATACATATATATAGATCTATATACAGACATATATTTCTATATATATACATATACATACATATGTATATATATATTTTTTGTTGTATTTAGATATAGATCATCCGTCTGTGTAAGGGCATGCTGAACAAAGAGCAACCAGTGGGTCTGTGGTTGTGCTAGCCAGCAACACAAAGCTTCTTTCACAGTGTGCGCAAAAGGAGAAAGCGCTTTCATCTCTGTGTATGTTTGGACAGAAGTCACTGGAACGCCGGCCGGAGAACAGTAGAGCCTCACAGAACATGATCCAAACCCTCCCTACTCAACAACAAGCCATCAAAAATTCCAGTTCACTGTGAACATGATCCTAATTATAATTATATGTAAATACTATGATACATATAGGTTTATGCAAACTCATGGCCCTCATAGACTGACCCTAAATATATAAATACACATATATATGTATGGTATATCCTTTTGAAGATTAAATAGCTTCCATTCTTCCGAAAATACATTTTACAAGAAAGGGGAATGTGTCCAAGGGAATCTCAGCCCATCTTTACAAAAGGTTGTTGTGAATGTTTAAATGACATGGTTAAAAAATAGGAGCATAATGCCTAACACTTTTTTACACGTCATGTGTTCACTTATATCTAGTGTCTTTTCAATAAAATCATGTACATGTGAGTGATAAACTCATTTTTTGTAAGAAAGTGGGAATCATGCACAAACATGCATTGATTTCTATCTGTATTTTTTTTAAATAACATTGTCCGTGCAATTGCTTTTAAACAAAAAACAAACGTTAGTAAAATGGCAGTATTGGTCTACATAATGTCAGATAAAAAGAACTTTGGTGCAAACATTATCCTCTGACTGTTTGAACCTTACAGAGAAACCAGCTAAATGTTCCATGAGTGCACAGCAGTAGTGTTGCATAACTAAGGCACATTTTCTGCTAGTTTCTCTCTTCCTTTAGGGAAGTTGAATATTTCTCTTTTCGCCGTGGGAGTATGATGTTGTTTAGATGGCTCGGTGAAGCAAAGTGCATCTGTACTCATGCATACCACTTGACGCATGCCTCCTTTTCCAAAAAGGATGGGACTCAGCCCCACCCAACATTCTTTATACCTCACTTCATTGTTTGCTCCAAAGCTCACACACTTTCTAAACCAAAGGGTGTGGAACGAGTCAGAGGGAGAGTTGGACAAGTTGGTGATCAGGGCGGGTCATGTTTTTACTACTTGCCATCAATCAGGCCGCACAGTAGCCAGCCACATAAGCATCCCTGTTTGGCCTGGATTTTGAAAGTCTGATCTCACTAGGAGACACAGACCCCTGTTTGTATGACAACACTGGACTGGATTGGCCTCACTATAAAGTCTAGGCAAGGCTCAAACCAGTGCTGATATTAGTAGAATGTTAAGGAGTAGTTTAGCGTTATTTTCTTTTGTAGGTTTTTCGTTTGTAATTACATTGTTCTTTTGGAGTCAGGCTTGGGTGTTGTCTTTTTAAAATAAACATAGCTATCCAAAAAATGCCATTAGTGGTACTTAAATAACTGATTTAGGCGTTACTTTTTGTATACATGGCCATGTAGCCTTGATTTTTTTTCTTAAGAAACAGATTCACTATTTAAAAGTTGTATTTTAAACTTTAAACAATACATTTGGGCATGTTGTGGTAATAATAATAGAAAAGTTAGGACATTGTTAGGTTAATGATTGTATTTGGTTTCAGGAAATTGTACAGTTCAGTTTAGTTTAAACTCCTTTCTTTTCAATTGCCTTTTTTTCCTGGCATAAATTGACATAAAAATAGTTCATTCCATGATGACTTTTTCCTGTTTTTTTTCCAATTTCGACAAACACGCTTTAGACTCCCAGGCCTATATCTAGCGTTATGTCTGCAGGCTCATGTCTAATCATGACTCTTTTATCTAAGGTCAATAAGTAATTCCAGGAATAAGACATGGGCATTTCTTCATTTGTAATGTTTGCGTGAAAAAAACATTGCAATTGAAAAGCAACACGGGACCAAAATGCAGATGTCAGGAAGTAGTCATTATTGCAGCCAGTTTATCAGTGTTTTTTGTGTCAAGCTTCTGTTCAACCACTTATCAAAAACATTTGAGGAAGCAGTGTTTCTTGAGTATTTGGCGGCCATGTTGCTGTAGCTTCCATCTCCAGCCGTGACTCAAGGCTGTTAATGTCGCAATCAGACGAACAGTCCCAAAAATGGCCGATGAGTTGACTTCCTTATATTCTTATACAGACGCTCCCATACTTACAAATGACTTAAGTTCCGAGCGTTTGTTCATAAGTTGAAATGGTTCATAAGTTGAAATGTTTCATAAGTTGAAATGTTTCATAAGTTGAAATTGTTTATAAGTTGAAATTGTTCATAAGTTGAAATGGTTCATAAGTTGAAATTGTTCATAAATTGGAATTGTTCATAAGTTGAAAGTGTACATAAGTTGAAATTGTTCATAAGTTGAAATTGTTCCAATTCAAGTCAATTCAGAGCTATAATTTGTATTATACTTTATGTTTAAGGCCTATACAAGTATATTGAAGGTTTATATAAGTGCATTTGTATGTTTAAGGCTTGTATAAGTAACCAGCATTGGTTTTTACTGAAAAAAACATTTAATAAAATGGGGAGAATACATACAATACTGTATACATACATTACAGAGATGGCGAGAGATATATACTAGAAACTGTCTGAAAGAAGCTATTGAATAACGATTGCAGTTTTCTTTATCTGCAAAAGTCATTTTTATAAGGAATTTTGTCAGAAGATGTAGTCAATTTGAAGGGTCATTCAGGGTGAATGCAATCCGATCTGTCTACTTCATACACAAACATGTATGCACTTATAATTCATTGTGCCCTCATCGCCCTCACTGGTTGTCACTGTCACGTTTGTTGTCCCTAATTCTCACTTTGAGTCTGCCTTTTTCGCCTTGTACTGTTTTCTGCCACATTGCGTTATGAATCTAAAAATCTTTTTATTTTTAACCCTCCAAATTATTAATGACTCATCCAGACTACAGGTCTAAGTGGACAAGTAAAGATTCAAACATTTTCCAGAGGACAGCCAGGGAAATGAATGTTTTTTTTCTTCATTTGCTACCAGCAATGGATTTTTGTTGACAAACTCATTATAATTTGAGTCACATGGTTGGATATTTAACTACTTGTGCATGTTACTCTCAATTAAAAAAAGTGATATGAGTGTATTGAGCTAAAAGAAAGTCAACCAACAAATTTAAGGAAGGTTCTTGTACAGAAATTGAAGTATATATACTGTATACAGTGTGAAAACAAACACCTGCTGTTAAAAGACCTTCAGTACATGCAAACAGAGGTATTGAATCATTAACTCAGCACCATTTCCACTCCATGTTGACTGAATACGAAACAACTAGCATGAGTTTTTATATCAAAATGTCCTTGCAAGTCATGGTAAAAATTCAGCACAATCTGTAAAATTCACTCTATGGGATCTCAGGGGATACTATAAATATACTTTGTACTCTGTATACCCTGATAACAATTTGAAAAAGCAACTTCACACTAAGTGGACAAGGCTAAATAGTTCTAAAAAGACCCACTGTAAACTAAATACACCTCTTGGCTTTGACCTCGTGCCTCTCACCCTTGCACCTGTTGAGTAATCCAGTATGAGTGAAAGTAAAGGAGAGTGAAGTCATTATGGGATACTGGAGATGTCTCCCAATGGGGGTTGTTCGGTGAGGTCGACCAAAGCGTTTTGTTGTTTGTCTCTCTTTGCTTTTTACGTCACGTGATTTGTAGTGTGTGTGCTCTGGCCACCTGTTGCATGACCCTGAGTGCATACGTTAATGGCTTTTTTGTCTTTGGACCCATTCTCCCAAAATACTGGCATAATTAGCATGGTGAAAAATATATAAACTACGGCCTGTGGGCCACATCTGGCCCGTGAGGCGTTTTAATCCGGCCCGCCGATGTTGTCCAAATGGTTTTTTTTTTATTTCCCAAGATGGCGCCGTCACGCGGAAGCCAATAGCAGTAGCTCTGTCCACTGTTTTTTGTTTTTTTGTGTTTTACAGCCCCTCTATCTTTTTTAAATGATATTTTAATATTTATTAATACATTCGTTTTTACTTTATTGATGAGTGATGAGTATGTTAATACTTTAGTCCTTTTTTTCTGTTTTTGTTATATATGTATTGTTAACGGATGCACTTTTTTATATGTAATTTATCTTGTGGTGACTACACAACTGATAAAAAATGGTAAACAAGCAAACTTTTTGAATACTCGTAAACAGAAATTGAAAGAAATGTGTGTTTTTCTCCTTTTAGGGCCGTTGTTCCAGGGAAAACTGCAAATATCTGCACCCACCTCCACACCTAAAGAACCAGCTGGAGATCAATGGCAGGAACAACCTGATACAGCAGAAGAACATGGTCATGCTGGCCCAGCAGATGCAGCTAGCTAATGCCATGATGCCTGCCACGCAGCTACCGCCTATGGTAATTTTTATTTTTTTAATGAATTAAAAGAACTAGATCAAAAGCCCTGAATATTCAGTTTTTTCATAGATCTAAAACAATGTTTATTTTAGCTTTCTTTTACAAGATTTTACAAAATGATTTTTGAACTAAAAACACAAAATCATTAAAAAATGACAATTATTGATTTAAAAGGGCGAAAATCAGGTAATTGAATATACATCTATACTCTTCATTTTAATTTGATCCTAAAACAGAAAGTCGGAACTCATGATTTACTTTTCCGGGCCACACAAAATGATGCGGGGGGCCAGATTTGGCCCCCGGGCCACCACTTTGACACCCAGACATGTTATATATGAACCAGCTTTTTTGATGTTTCACTTAAAATGCTACAGCAATGTAGTCAATGTAAACAAATAATCTTTTTTTTATTTCAACCTATTTAATATTTCAGCATTTGAAATATTTCATTGTCTCACCTTGAGTTAGTAAGTTTAAGTATTATGTCAAAAATACACAAAACTAAAAAAAAATGGCATGGCTGCTCCCAGCCAGACTGCAGACGTGTAAAAGTGGAGGACAATGCAGCTCATTTACTATCTCTGCAGCAGATTTTATCTCATGCTTTATTGTCTACACAACAAGATGTGTTTTGTTCACCGGATCCTCATTCCTTCGTCCTCCAGCCCATGTTCTCAGTGACACCCGGCTTGGCCACCAACGCAAGTGCTGCGGCTGCAGCTGCAGCCGCGGCATTTAATCCCTACCTGAGCCCCGTGTCGCCAGGCTTGATGCCAGAGATTCTGCCCAATACCCCTGTCCTCATGGCCTCCAGTCCTGCCGTCAGTCAAGTCCCCAACGCTGCTGCTGCAGCCCAGAAACTGCTGAGAACAGACCGACTTGAGGTAAATCTTTGCTTCTCTAAAAAGGTTTGAAAAAGTCCAATAAAAACGCTTCATGGAACATTTTTTTTTTGCATAAACATCAACACTAATACAGCACTTTAAGAACAACAAATGCAGGGTTCTCCACCCAGTATAACCTCATTTTGAGGTACTTTAGTCTTTTATTTCATAGCCTAGATCAATTATTATGAATACAAATCATCCCATATACAATAATGCTATATATTTTTTTGCATTAATTTATATCATCAAGCACATGCATGCTAACAAACTATTAACGTTGCAATTATTTTCAACAATATGTATAGTGTTTAGTCACATCAGGTACGTGCCACTTGGATTGTGCTGCCCCCCGCTGTCTCATATATGAACTTCAGAACTTTCACAAGTACTCAAATGGTTGTTAACCACTGCATTGAGCACAGGCACATTTTTTAAGTAATAAAAATCCCATATATTGAAACAAAATGATCACCTTATTCAAAAATATGGCTAGTGTCAAATAACAATTGTCGTATTTAAGGGAACAAGTGGATTCACTCATAAATGATGTCATTGGCTTTCTTGTTGTTAAGATATTGACAGTTTTTATTGGTAAATATCTGCTTCGAGTACTGCCCTGTGGTTATCTATGGGAAGATGATCATGAGAATCTGTTTTCCTTTTTAAAAGACGGGGCTCATCCATTTTTAAGGTCATTGTAATTTTTTTTTTAACTGCGCACCATCCACAGAGACAGATAAAAGCCTTGATGACTCATACTTAATCTGCATAAACATGAAAAGCAGAACGATTTGTGCTGTATCCAGTGGTATTTTCACTGAGAAGAAAATGGTGGGGCATTGGTGGATTTCATACAAGGGAAATGGCTTGAAAATTAAAACCATCTAATAATAAATGGAGAGCATTTTAGATATAATATTTAGATTGTTTTTATAAATGGATTAAATTAACTGGATTAAAGGCCCTGAATATTAAGTTTTTTATAGATCTAAAACAATGTTTATTTTAGGTTTTTTAATATATTTTTAGATTTTACAAAATGATTTTTGACCTAAAAACACACAAAAAAAATATTTAAAAATGACAATTATTGATTTCAAAGGCAGAAAAATCAGGAAATTTAATATACATCTATACTCTTCATTTTAATTTAATCCTAAAACAGAAATTCAGCTCAGAAATTCATGATTTACTTTCCCGGGCCGCACAAAATAATGCAGCGGGCCAAATTTGGCCCCCGAGCCACAACTTTGCCACCTGTGATGTAAAGTATAACCTTCTATTTTTACCACTTTCTGGGTTTAGGTGTGCCGTGAGTACCAGAGGGGTAACTGCTCCCGGGGGGAGGATGACTGTCGCTTTGCCCACCCCTCGGACAGCACCATGATAGATACAAATGACAACACCGTCACCGTATGCATGGATTACATCAAGGGGCGTTGCTCTCGTGAGAAGTGCAAGTACTTCCACCCACCGGCTCACCTTCAGGCTAAAATTAAGGCCACCCAGCACCAGGTGAACCAGGCTTCAGCCGCCGCTGCCATGGTAAGCAATTTTTCCCAAAAATGGCTTCTTTTTTGACCGCTTATGTGTTTAAGATGCAATGCTGGTATGGATAGAACTATATATGATAATATCTTAGCCCACAAATAGAAAGATGGTTTATTTTATTGTTGGGAGACCAAGTTATGGTTGATTCATGTCTATTCTTGATAGTATGAACAGATTTATTGTGCTTGAAGTTGTGTCTCTTAGCAACGGCACTAGTACAGCCACTTGTCTGGTGGTTATTGTGTTTGTTCTTAATTGCTTTTGTTGACCTAGTGTGGCCAAGAGATGGAAGTGAATCATTAGAATAGGACTCTTGACTAGGATGTGCACAGTGAAACTGTCTAAGACGTATTACAGTGAATCTCCGTTTATCGCTGGAGATATGTTACAAAGACATACACAAAAAATGCAGAATACAAAACCTTCATATAAAGAACATATGAAATTATATATACATTTTTGAAGGGCGAATGGCTTCAGTCTGTTTTTTTTGTGTTCTTGCTCTTATTTTTTTCCTTACTGAGACATTACTGTAAAACTGACACCCTAAATATATATTTCTTTATGAATATTTTCAACTAAACCATATACTTCCACCTAACAAAAATTGCTTAATTATTACATGTATCATAAAACCCAAATTTAGCATTGATGATACAGTTATTGTGATTTTTTTTACATACTACAGCTTAAAAAACATGCAATAGTGACACATACAAACAAAAAAAATACACAAAAAGTTGAGGTCCATCCAACAAATCTGCATAATTTACCTCGTAACTCATATTAAATTAAATTCTGCAAAAACATTTGCCTAAAAAACACCTATCTAAACAATAAAGCGCAATATAACGGAGGTTCACTGTATTCGTTTTGATATTATTATTATTTACCAGGTTAAATAATGAGTTTTCATTGCCATCCATTTGTGTGTGGCGTTAACTAATGTAGACAAGTAGTAGTATTGTATGTATTGTAGTATCATGATGATCATGTTAACTGTTGAGCAGTAGAGCTAGTATCCACATTGTGCATGCCCTTAGTCCTGTAATCCCCTTGTTAAAAAATGCATTCCAATGATTTGTTTTTTTATTTGTTTTTTTTTTCTCACCTATACCCAAACTGCACTGCTGCCCCCATGATGCACCTCTGCTTGCTGGTTTATGTTAATGCGCTTGAATCCCATTGGCCCATTGCCATCATGTGCTCGCTGCCTGCTAATTAAGACTCAGTCGGCTGTCAAATCACTGAAGCGACCCCTCGACGCAACCTTTGACCTGGTACTATGACCTTTCACCTTTTAGCTTGGGCATGTGGCTTTGTTGTAGCAGTGTTTTTTAAAACTAATATTGTTTGGTTGTCTTTGTCTCAGTGCCATGTTTGTTGTTGTTTCCTTTCTGTTATTACTACGTGGGATGAAATGACTGCGGCAGTGGGTATTTTTGGGGGGACTCTTGGGGGCGGGGTTACAAACCAGGTCACCTCAATGAATTCAAAAGGAGCCGCAACCAGTTCATTGCCTGAAGTGTCTTTAACACCCCCCCAAAAAAGCAATTGAGGGTTAGGGAAGCTTTTATAATAGTCGCATGGCTTTTATGTCTTATGTCCAATTGTTCAATTGTTATGGAGGTGTCAACAATAAAGTGTTCCCTCGCTTATCGCGGTTAATGGGGACCGGGACTCCCCGCAATAGCTGTATTTCCGCAAAGTAGGCGTGGCCCTTTAAAAATTCTTAAAGAAACGTATAACACAAAAGCACCACCAAGCAAAAACATCATAGTAGTCCGGATGGAGGATCTTCTGCAGTTTTTTTGCACGTAAAAAACATTGTTTTTGGGAGTTGAGAACATTGTTTTTTTTTTGGCGTTGAAGATGTGCCTGTAAACAGCCATTATTGACCATTTCTTTGGCCTTTTTTTGATGCAATTACTAATTCTTATTGAATATTTTGTTTCAACCTCTTGTAAAATGATGCAATTTATAATTTTAACTTGATATCTTTAATTTTTTTTCATGAAAAAAATCCGCAAAGCTCTAAGTCCGCGATAGCTGAAGCGTGAAGTAGCGAGGGAACACTGTATGCATGAAATTGTCGCTAATGCACGTCAGGGGGGGGGGGGGGGGGTCTTGCAGCTATACAGGGGGATCACACCGTTAACAGGTGATGCAAAAGAGATGGTTCACACCATCAGACCTCCAAGATGGTCATGTGTTAAAGATGTATTTTGATGCATGAGACTACATTGAATTGGAGTCTGTGAGTGAACCATCACTTGGAAAAAAAATGGCTTCTACAGTTTGTCATGGAGCTAGCAGTGCAGCTTCCCTCTCTCTGTGCTTCCACCTCTTGTTATCAACTGTATTGTTGTTGTTGTTCTTTAATTGTTAATGCTTGCTCATGTTGCTCTATAGTTAGCCCGAGTTAATATTCTCAATGAAAATCTTAATTTCATGTTTGCTTTTTATTTTTATTTTTAGCCAGTAGCGACAGTCGGCACCATGCTCCTGCTTGTCTTGTACATGTGTCGGACTGCTGCTTGCTTGCTACTGATATGATCATATTATTGATGTATATACAGGATTTTGTTTTTAAATGATGCTCATATAATGTCTTCTAACATATACTCCCTTTTTTGTTTTGTTTTTCTTTTGTTTTTGTTTTTCCAACTCATCTTTTTTTTCCCTCCACACACTCTTGTTATCTTTCTATCATTGACTGAACTACCGTCATCTGGCCGGGCAGGGTATTGCACCCAATGTCATGGCTCCCTTACCAAAGCGGGCAGCCCTGGAGAAGGCCAATGGAGCCTCTGCTGTGTTTAATACCAGCATGCTTCAGTATCAACAGGCTCTGGCCAGTATGCAGTTTCAGCAGCAGGCTGCTTTCCTACCATCAGGTATGCAAAATATCAGCCAGATGATTGACTGGATTGGGCGAATCCAGCTCCCGCTTGGCAGGAGTTGGATGGGTGGTTAGCTTTTTGTAACAATGTGGAGCGTCTAGACAATGTGTGTGTGCATTTTGTACTTTTGAGTGGGGGAATTTCATGTAGATAGACAAATCAAGTCATTCTTTGTTTTGCATGGCCATTTAGAAGAAGTTGGAGCAAAAACATACTAAAAAAATACTAAAAATTATTAGTATTTAGATTCCATATGAAATTTTAGGAAAGGCAGGATAAACATAAAATGTACTATTCGTATAACCAAACACTAGGATGCCCAATTTTATTATTTTATTTCACAAAAAATCACTTTACTTTATTACCAAGTTTGGTTTCATAATGTCAAATTGTAGATACCCAAGTGTACTGAAAAACATCAATCAGATAAGAGTATTTAAAAAATGTAAGGTTACATTAAGATAAGTAATAAAGGTGTTACTACAATTTAGTTTCATGAGATAAGTCAGAATGCTTTTACAATATTGACTTTTTGTCAGTGGCGTCACACCCATCAACAGACACCCTCTATATCAGGGGTAGGGAACCTATGGCTCAGGAGCCACATGTGGCTCTTTGGATGAGTGCATCTGGCTCTTTGCTAACCTGTGAGCTAAAATATGGAACCCGCTGATGACAGAACTGAGATATTACATCTAGAACTGCTTTAATCTTCAATTTTTTTTTTGCATTAGACTGCTAGAATGCATACTCTAATTGATTAGCAACTGCATAAGAATGTTGTCAGAAGTATTCTTTTTTTCCACTTAAAAATATTGAAATTACTAAAATAAAACACAACCATTTACATGTATTTTAACTTTTAAATTCTGAGTATACTCTTAAGGAATAACATTAGAAAATATGAATTGTTTATGGCTCTCTTCGTCAAAAAGGTTAATAAAATCTACCACTACACAAGCACCAGATAACTTAGAAACCCATTAAAAAAAAACATCACATCAAACTAAACCAAACTTGGCAAAAACAAAATAACTAAACACAATTTCCCAACCTGATAAACACTAAAATATTCTCAATTGTTTACCCATAAGTTTCCTTTTTTTCCCCCAAACGCTCACTGATTTCCAATAACTTGGGCTTCTATTGACTTCTCTACACATCCACACTTCTTCAAACCTATTTACAAAGTTTCATAGCTCTCAAGTGTCCCATGTTTACATGCACAAAACATGAAAACATCCATCATAACTGACCAGAATTATTAACCTTCCCCCACTTTATCTCTTCCCCCCCACCCACCTCACTCTAACGAACCTTGTGACGGGCTGTTTTGATTTCTCTCCCCTTTATCCAATCCACTTCCTGTTGCACTGCATGATGGGCAGGCTCAATATTGTGCATGACCCCTGCAGCCGGCGTTGGTAGGTTCCACTTCTCCTTTTTTTCAGTTCTATGTTACTTCTTGTCTGTGGCTTGCATGCGGCACCAAAAATGTCACTTAGATGAGCAAATATGGCAACCTTGAACTGCTGACATTGCTACCAAAGTCATACTTTTTGGATGTCAAAGAAACATATTTCCAACTTGTATTTGACCTGTCATTCATCTGTACCTAATTGGATTTAGTTATGTATTAGAATTGCTTTGTTTTCTTAATTGCTTGACCAATTAATGACCCTCTCATGCTGATTCTTAAACCTGCTTCTGGCTGATTAACCCTTAGCGTGCCTTAAACATGTAGACAAACCCTTTTAAAAACCATTAAAACACAGAAAGAGAGATTCATTGGAATGTGACCCCTTTATCACTTCTGCCAAAAAAAGACTATTCCTAAATATTATGTTTTTTTTTATTCTGTTTTTGCATTTTTAGATGCAAGTAATGTCTGTTGGAGATGTCAAAATTTTAGGTTAGGGGTGTCAAACTCGTGGTTCGTGGGCCACATTAACGTCTACTATTGTCTACTATACTATTTTGATTTTTATTTTTAAAAATTGGATTGAAAGAACTGGATTAAAAGCCTTAAATAGTCAGTTTTTATTGATCTAAAGCAATGTTTTTTGAGCTTTTTTTGTTTGTAGTGGAAAATTTCTTTTAATTATGTTTTTCATTTTAAATGGAAACAAAATATATTTTTATTATGGTCAATATTAAAGTTGAAAACGGAAAATATCTATATATTTATTTTTAGATCTTACAAAATGCGCTTTGAACTAAAAACACAAAATAAATAAAATTGAATTGAAAATATTGCAATAATTGATTTTAAAAAGGAGAAAATCAGGAAATTTAATATACATCTATACTCTTCATTTTAATTTGATCCTAAAACAGAAAGTCGGCACTCATGATTTACTTTCTCGGGCCACAAAAAATGATGCAGTGAACCAAATTTGGCCCGCGGACCGCCACTTTGACACCTCTACTTTAGGCAATGGAAAACACGAAGGCCCAAATCATGTTAAAACATTTTTTAAACAACCTACAAATTACTTTCCACTATTTGAATTTAAGATTGAAACTATCCAGATTTTTTTTTTTAATAACGAATGAAAATAGGTTACCTACATTTACAATATCCCATTAAAAAAAAAAACTTATTCTATCCAACTCCAAGTACTTCACCTACTTTTTCAGTGTTGACAGAATACCAAAATGAGGGTCCACATTAAATTGAATCCCTCAAGTACTTCACATTTTGCACTTTTGTCTTTCCCATCAATTGTGTGTGTATATATTTTTGTGTGTTTTTGTGTGTGTCCACGCTGCCTTTTTGTGTATTTTTGCTTACATGATTTTCCCCTCCAAAAAAAAGTTCCCATGATGCACGGTGGTACGCCAGTCAGTGTGTCTGCAGCCACCACATCTGCCACAAGCGTTCCCTTCGCAACTGCCTCCACCAATCAGGTTTGCACCTTAACCAACTCTCTCTCTTTCTCTTTCTGTCTCCCAAAATAAACAAAATATCTAAAGATACTCATATTTCACAGCAAATGGGTGGGATGCAAAAAAAAAAAAATCGGCGGTACTCCTTCTTGTTGGCCTTCACTAGAGTCCAACTTCTCAATAATTACATAAAAGAATGAATACTACTCGTCTTTTCCTTTACTTGACAAATTCTGTTGCATTTTAATGTTGTCCTCGTTTATAACTCCCGTTTTTGTCCTTTCCCATTTTGAGGACTCTTCCTTATCAAAGTTGACTACCAACGAATACATGCAATTGGTATGTATGAGGTAGTTTTTTGAGTTTTTTTTAAATATAATACCTCCCCCCCAAACATTCACCATTTGCACAGCTCATGCAAAAAAAACAGCTGCTATCTGTGCCCTTTGGTGCTTGGCTTTTTTTCTTCTTCTTCTATTTCTTCTTTATTTTTTTCAATTTCTTTTATTTTGAAATTTTTCGCCCCTGCTTCCAGCACGTAAATCGCAGCTATATCATGTTTTTAGTCCAATATTATTGTATATTTTATTCTCTTTACTAGTCACATTCCAGTCAAAGTTGTTGTTTAAGTATGAGAAGCCATTTTTTTTGTGCTTTACTCTGTTGCGGTGTGCAGGTCAACAACATGGAGGACTTAAATTCGCATGGGGGAGACAACTCTCTGACCTTTCACTGCCTTTATAATAATAATAATAATAATCATAATGCTCTTTTTCTTCATGCTATCCAGATGTGCTGATTCTCACTCTCAATTTTAGCCTAATGGCTTTTCTCCTTTGTCCTTTCGATCTTGGTTTTTTTCTTGTTTGTTTGTTTGTTTTTCCAGCTGAAAACTTCTCTTAAAATGAAAGGATGATGTTTATCTGTGCGCGCAATGCTATGCTGACTGTAATTTTTATGTGCGGATTGCTCACCATGTCATCATGTGTCTGCTTTTCTACTCCTTTACAGATTCCAATAATATCTGCAGATCATCTGAGTAGTCACAAGTACTTGACTCAAATGTAGTTCCTATCAAGAACAGTGAGTCTGGCTTTTGATCCATCATGCATAAACATTTGAACTCATAAGCACTTTTTGTTTAGTAAATGTTTGTCGTCTAAAAATAAAATTACGACATTAACCAACTGTTTTTTTTGTTTTCAATCAACTCTACCGACACATTTGAACTAATAATCACTTTAATTTAGTACATTTTTGTCATATAAAACAAAAATGACAACATTAGCCAACTGTTTTTGTTCATTTTACTTCCAATCGACTCTACCAACAAATTTGAACTAATAATCACTTTAATTTAGTAAATATTTCTCGTATAAAACAAAAAATGACAACATTAACCAATTATTTTTATTTATTTTACTTCCAATCGACTCTACCGACAAATTTGAACTAATAACCACTTTTACTTAGTAAATCTTTCTCATATAAAACAAAAATGACAACATTAACCAACTATTTTCATTCATTTTATTTCCAATCGACTCTCCCAAACAAAAATTAATTGACCATTTATAGCCACTAAAAATGACTCCCTTATACGTCTCTTAAAGCACTTTGAGTACCTTAAAGCGATAGCTTTATTTAATGCTGTGTTTTTCCTATGCAATTACTGTATTTAATACACATCCAGCTGTATTTTTCCTATGAATCCTTCCAAATAATATCTAATTCCCCAACACGTTTTTTTTCCCCTTCCTTCCAGATCAAATGAATGTGCGCTGGCACCGTCCAAGCCAAAACAGTTCAGCCTTTATTTACTTAAAACTTCAGAATGTCAAGCAACGGGAAGAAGAAGGGTCTGCCATCTTTAAAATAAAAAAAAACATCCAGGTTGCGACCCATGCCATCTACTACCCACATGTCAAAAGCTGAGAGCAATGGGGACATACATCTTGGTGCCTGGGGATACTGGGAATAGGGAGGGGCTAAAGGAGAAGGCGGAGTCAATGAGTGTCATCAAACCGCTGTACTATATCGAAATCACAGCACTCGATTGGTTGTAATTCACTTCACCGAATACATAGAAGGTCAAAGAGTACATGATTCAAAGTACACACCTCTGGTACGTCAGGTGACCAAGATTGAATTATTATTATTATTATTTTTTTTTTGTTCTATTCCTTTTTGTTTGAATTACGTAATCAGCCATATTTCGTCGTTTACAAATAAGACATGCACCTTGAATTTGAATGGCAATGAAAACGGCACAGCCATTTTGAAACGGGGAAACTGCTAAGACCATTGAGCCTGTGCAGTAGTATTGTGTGAGTGGGTGGTGTGTGTACAGCTTACTAGTTAAACTAGTTACAAACGGACGGATTGGTTTATTAAATGAGGGTTGTGGACATATGAATGTGTGTGTGGGGTAAACCAACATACCTGTGTACCTTGAAAGCACAGCCAGGCTTGCTCTTTTCACCTTGTCATGTGCCATCTTGGATGTCATACAACTCAAACCAGAGTGTTGTTGTCTCAGCAGTGTTATTTGTTTACTTTGGGTAAAAATTTCAACAACAACAAAAAAAAACGTTGTATGGCTCTTAATGTTTAAGATTTTTATTTTTCATGTTCATAACTTTAGAGGAGGGTTTATTAATGCTCATTTTATGCTCTTTTTTAAAAAAAAAAGTCCTTTAATTATGACGTAGGAATGGAAAGTGTAGTTCCTATACATTGTACTAGAGTGCTCTTATTTTTTTGTTGTTGTTTTGTCTGGATTAAGTCGTCACGTCGCTCAAGTCCATTGACTCTAAAAGCATGTTGATTCGGAAGGGTTGTTGTTGTTGTTGTTGTTGTTACGTTGTGCTCTTTTAAAGAGTGCCGGCCCGGTTTGGAAGCACTGTTGAGGAGCGTCGTCGTCATGGCAATGAAAGAAAGGTCTTTTTTTTGGTCATTTTAAAAAGGAAACTACCCCCAAAAAAACACTTGAATGATTGTTTGTCCTAGTCAGATGTCACCAAGTCAAATATAACTGATGATAGGCGTCCAATCATGTGACTCTTTTCATCCTTCTGCCGTGAATAAAATGACTTTTCCTGCAATTTCCAATCCATTTAAACTGGGAATGCTAGCAGGGAATGTTCTGGTCCCAGTTCAAATGGATCTGGCATTTCTCATCGTTAAAGGCACTTAAAAAAAAGGCAGTGGTTCCCAATCTATACAAATTTCAAATAAGCTTACGCTTAAAAAAACGACAATTCCAGTACATTGAATGCAATTTGTACTTTTTTTTTGCTCCAGCTATTTTTGACCATTTTTAATTGGCTAATATGTAAATAACTATAACATTAGGGAAAGGCCCAACAGTATTAAATTCAGACAACGTACAGTATTAAACCACGGGAAGAAAAGAAAAAAAAAGGTTTGCAAATCTAGGGCGAGTTTGAAAAACATTCTAGCAAATACAAGTTAAAAAACTACATTTTGGCTAATTCCTAACAGTAGTAGTTAGGGTATAACATTATTATTGGTGGATATTTGATAAATACTTCAATTCTTATTCTGCAAAAAGACCATATTCACGAGAAAACCATGTTTTTATCGTTATTAGGACTGCAAGGGTGTTCTTGTTAAAAGACAACGTCGGTTTGTGAATTTCCTAGCGACGCCTTCAGCCTGCAAAACTGATTGTGAAGGCCTTGAGGAAAATTTCTGACCCTGGCAACAAATAATGGCTGAAATGTAATTGGTTAAATGCTTCAATATAAAAACACACACCTGGAAGCAGCATTAGGAATTAAATATTGAAGGACAAAATATAAAATATGATTCAGAAATCTCTTAGCCCAGCAGAGAAGGCTTTTAAGGCCTTGACGGCACACCATTGCTAAAAGGAATGTTCAATTTAGTGTTGTTGGGAACCTCTGCCTCAAGACCCCAAAAAGCTCATGTCAAAATGACAAAGCTAAAAATCATTGCAGTATTTCTCGTCAAAAAAATCTTTATTTTCGAAGTCCATACTATCATTTGTGTTCGTCTGACTTTTGTGTTGCAAAAGTAGAAGTATGATTGCGCCTGAGTGATTGTATCGTACCTAACAAAGCCTTAGATGACCATGAATGGGTCACGGCCCAAACTTGTCAAATCACCATGCAGGTAAAGAGCACCAATGATGTTTTATAGTTATCTCACATGCCGCTTACTACGATATGTTTGTGCTTTTTCTCTTTCTCTAGATAACAATTCTTCTCTTAAAATCCAGTTAAGAGCTTTTATTATGTACTACTTATGGATTTGAATCTATTTGATATGCATAGTTGTAGATGTTTTTGTTTTTTTTGCCTTACTATATTACTATATTACTTGACAGCATCGATTATAGTCGTCGTAGATTTTGAGGTTGTTTGACATTCATAACTTTTTTCGTTTTCAAAACATATAAATGATAATGTTTTAAAATATTCACGTCGGTCATAGCTGGATGTCTTTTTGTTTTTCTTTTTTTTCAGTTGGTGTTACCTTATAAGTTTTTTTTGATGCAAGAAATTAAGTTTTGCTGCCAAAAAAGCGGTAAACGTTTTTCTTGTTGACATGTCAAAGATCATATTTGAAAATATAATGTATCAATCTATAGATTGTCCATGTTTTTAGGGTAAACATTGTTTTCTACTGTATCCATTTCAAGAAAAAAATGTCGTTTGGTTGGAAATATTTCTTAAGTTTGCCCTGAATGTCAGGCCAAATTGAGCAGTTAAGATTTTTTTTTTTTTGGATATTATTATTATTATTATTTGCTTTTGTTTTTTTTTCGGGTGGGGGGTGATTGATGAGAATCGGAGAGAAGACTTTCCCCTGCTGGTGAAGTCAGAAATGCTGCAGATGATGAGTTCTAACCTAAGGGATGAAGGTTGTGACTTTTTTGCACTTCTGTATATAGTCAAACAGAGACAAATGTGTATCATATTGAGATATTATTTTGAATAAAAAAAAGCAGATCTATAATTATAAGAAATTTTGTTAGATTAATTTAAAATTCATGAAATTTAGAAGAACTGCTAAAATTGCTTGCAGAAAAAGGGCACTAGTTTCTTGGCCAATGCATTTGGAGAAAGCTACGCGCTTTTTTGTCTTCTTTTATCAGTGGTATAGTTTTGCCTGGGAATGTTTTAGGGTGGGTTTAATGCCGCCCACCCCTAAATGTCTTGCTTTATCCACCCCCAACAAATGAGCACATCATTTCATTTGTTTAGCCACTTTCGCTATTCCCACAGATCACTTGATAAAATCAATAAATTAATTCAAAAAGTTATTCCATTATGATTTGACTGCATGTATTACCATGTAAACAAAAAAATAGATGTGTAAGGAAAATAAATCACAATAATCCGTATTTTAGATAACATCCACAGTGGGGGGGGGGGGATAACACTTGTGAACAGCTCATTTTATACTTGTGTGATAAAATAAGTTCCAAGCAAATATGTTATCTAACAAATAATCAAAATATGACAACTCATTCAACGCAAATACAGCGGCGCCTTGAGAGTGTAACGACTTTGTTTATATGTCTACCTAGTTTTGCTTTGACATGAGTGCAGAAATTTGAGATAAGAGCAGGAAACAGTTTGAGCCTTAGCTCCACCTATTCTTTGCTAATAAACACTTTAATGTAATGTATACACTCTTTACTTGCAGTAAATTAGACTGTTTTTTGGTGGGTTTGAAACAAATTTATGGCAATTTCTTGTATTTTAGTAAGAAAAGATGATTGGATTTGGTTACGTGTAACAGAATTATCGCATCTCAAGGCACCGCTGTCTTTTTCCAGAGCCATATATATATATATATATATATATTTCCAGCCAACTTAAAAAAAAGCAGGTTTTGTTGCTCTTCTCTCTGGACTGTGCACTCAGCAGGCGAAGGCCGATCGCCCCAAATCCAAATTTTGGGCCAAGTCGAGTCTTTGAAATGAATGTAAAGCGGCTGCTGTATTGTTGCTATAGAACCAAAGCACCAGATTCTCTAAAAAACTGGACGTTCAGTCTGTTTCTTCCCTGCTGAGGGCACACACATACACACACATGCATAAAAAAACACACACCAATGCTTTTTGCCGGCTTTTTACAATGTAAGTGCAACTACCACTTATGTATTCTCTAACAGTTGCCACACAATGATGTCTGATTTGTTTATGCACACTTGATTGTTGCCATGATTGACTCTTATCTGTATGGATGAAAAAAATAAATAAAAACTTTGATTTGCTCATGCAACACAACACGTGTGTGGGCTTTTATTTTGAATGTAGGACAGTCTTGGGTTGGGTTGCGATCACGGGGGTGCATGAGAGACGCCCTGTCTGCACGACACTGCCTTCGGGGGTGACCTTGTGACATGAGTTCTGGAACAGATCCATTGAGGCTCATGTGGGACAGATGTTGGGTTGTGGTGGTGGTGCTGGTGCCCATGAGACCACCACCCGTCTTGTTATCTGGGTCATCACTGGAAATTATGGGATTTTCAACCTATGGCAAATAGTGATATGAAGCAAAATGCAGCAATTGCCTTCAAAAATGATCAGTTTTCTAACTTTGCCTATTCAAAGTTCTTATAAGGCACTTTTAAAAGTGCCCCAATGTATATTGCAAAGGACTAAAAGATATTATTTTACTCTGAGATCGAATTTAGTTCAATATATAAAGGTAAGTGCTTCTTAGGGCCAATAGGAAACATTACCAGAAAGTTCCAGATGCCAAACTTGGAATTGCACATTGAGGAACATTGTTTTGACTATCATTTTTTTTTGCTGCCACATTTTAGGGACATCTTTTATAATGATAAATAAATCTGAATGCAAGTAGAAGCATTTTCTCACCTTCCTCTAACACCACCCCACACACTGTCGCACCTTCAAATGGAGTCTTGATCAAGCCCCTGTTTGTTCTTACAAGGTGTGAATTATTATTCTCTCCCAATATAACTCCAATTATTCAAGTATTTCTTCAATTTATCCAATAATTGTCTACAAGTTTTTTTTTCTAAACTAACAAATCTTTACAACCACTTATGTTCAACATGAAGTGTGGCCCAGTAAAGCATCTGATATCAAATTATAAATAACCTAGTCTTGGGCCAGAAATAAATGAATGCTAGTCCACAGCCACAAATCATAATTTCAGTAGGTGTATGACATTTTTTTTTCATGCAAAGGTGAACTTAATGTTTGGACTCATTAAAAAAAAAAAAAATCCCCAAAATGTATCTTAAATGGATGACATCAAAGTATACTACAGACTTATTGCACATACTGCCCCCTGGTGAAAGAAGATTTACGCATGGTTCTTCCTGTGACTGAAATGGATGAACAAAGACATACTATTTTTTTTTATTAGAGGCTCTGTTTAAGTAAATACATGTGCTTTTTCACCAGCAGTTTCCATAGTTTACATCGCAGGTTAGTGGGGCGCCATATACACCTATCAAAAGAGCCATATGTGGCTCCCAAGCCATAGGTTCCCTACCAATGGTCTATCCTTATCGTTAGGGGGGGGGCCCAGTCATGTCTATAAACATGCTTATGGTGTTATTGAGTATATATATGTATATGCATGCTCGGTCTTTCGCAGTCGGGGGACGTCTCCTTTAAGAAAACGGAAGTGAAGCCGTGGGCTATGGACGCGCTGACGATGTGGGCAGGAAACGCTGTGCGAAGCGAGCAGAAGCGCTATCGCTTCTCCGGCCCCAACGGAGCACCGCCGCCGCCGAAAATGCGCCTCGGTTGACGCCGTCGTCAACGTCCAGGGAGCGGCGGCCACTCTCCCCACCCACCCCAACCCCCGGCCCGGCCTGGTGACACCCGCACGCTCGGTGTGATTCCGGCCGAGGCAGGGCAGCTTTCCCCGGCCTTGCTCGCCTTGACGGCGTCGTCGTGGGACAACACAAAAGGAGGTATTTGGCTATTTCTTGAGGGGTGTTTTGTTTGTATCCCCCCTATCCCTCTTTTTTGTATTTTTCGCGAACATGAGGGAATACAAAGTGGTTGTTTTGGGATCGGGTGGAGTCGGGAAATCTGCCCTCACGGTTCAGTTTGTGACGGGCTCCTTCATTGAGAAGTACGACCCTACCATTGAGGACTTCTACCGCAAGGAGATCGAGGTGGACTCGTCCCCATCCGTACTGGAGATCCTGGACACTGCTGGTACTGAGCAGTTTGCCTCCATGCGGGATCTGTATATTAAAAACGGACAGGGTTTCATCCTAGTCTACAGCTTGGTTAACCAACAGAGCTTCCAGGACATCAAGCCCATGAGGGATCAGATCATCCGGGTGAAAAGGTATGAGAGGGTACCCATGATCTTGGTAGGGAACAAGGTGGACCTGGAAGTGGAGAGAGAAGTGTCCTCTGGGGAAGGGAAGGCCCTGGCCCAAGACTGGAGCTGTCCCTTCATTGAGACCTCAGCCAAAAATAAAGTCTCCGTGGATGAACTGTTTGCGGAAATTGTCCGACAGATGAACTACTCTTCTGTTCCAGCTGGGAGCGACCATTGTTGTTCTTGTGTTCTGCTCTAAAAATAACTAAGGAGGAGAAAGAAAACACACAATCAGATAGTTGTGCTTTTTTTTTTTTTTTTGGAATCATGCCTTTTTACGTTTCCAATATTTTTACTCACACTGTTGTCTTATGGTTTCGCACAAGTGAACAATTTGCAATGTGTATTAAATAGGGAGAAGAGTATTTTGGGGAAAAAAATCTCAATTGGATGATTCCCATTGGAAATTTAGTGTCATTTAATAGAAAAATATCAATAAATTTGATGTGTCTCAAGTCCATGCAAAATTGGTTGCTTTCCTTGCAGACTTAAAATCACATTACCACTACTTTACTGCAATTTCGCATTGTAGTTCATGCATCTGACTCTAAATGGCAAGAAAATATTAATTAAGTTACTTGCTTGAAAAGGAACCATTGTTGAAGAAATCTGCTTGTTTTAATCAGGATTATGACCATGTTTACCCCCCTTAACTACAGTGGACCCCTGCTAAGGTCACGATGCGGTCTTAGTTCCTTTTGCCATTCAATGGCAAAAACAACAGTATTGGGGAACAATACTTTTGGGGTTAAAACTGCAGATAAGATAGGGATTGGTCCACCCCAACCCCCAAAAAACTGCAATTTTGTGAATACCGAACCGCAAATATGCTGGGGTCCAGTGTATATTAACAAATATACAGTTTTCTATTAATTCCCATGGAAACCATCTTCTAAAATTAGTAAAGTCTTGCATCCCTAATAATAATAATGATAATAATAATAGTAGTCCTGAAATGTGTTTACATGAAAGAGTACTTGAATGTTTTTTGCAACTTTTTTCCCCCCTAAAATATAGCTTTCTTTGTATAATATGACACTTGGCTGAAAATGTGCCTCAGTGGGAATGTGTTATTGTGAAACCTAAGAAATATTTTTTTTCTTATATACACTGTTTCATGTACATGTTTAATCTTTGGTGCTCAGTGGTGAAGTCGGTATTATGTCAGTCAGTTTTAACATATTTTTTCAAGGGGGGGTTGGTTAGTAGTGGATGAGGTATGAAAGGACTGGACTATGGATGGATATTTCCAAAATGGGATTTTAAATATTTTTGTATTCATTTTAGATGGCAGAAAATACCAACAGATGTTTTTTTTTCCGTTGTTAACCATTTTTTTCCCCCTTCGGGAATAAGCATTTCGCAGCTTTTTGTTCAAAAACGAAACTAGCATTGTGTTTTTTTTCAGGGTTGCAAAGTAGTTGTGACTGAATCGACTGAACATCAGTTGCTTGTTGCCATTTACTGCGCTTTGTTTTTTTGCATTAGTCAGTTTGGTGTGCTTGGAATGTCTGCCTTAAAGTTTAGGGTTTTGAACCATGGCTTGGGGGCTTCGTGTTTAGGGGTTGCAGAGTTTTGCCCATCTAAAAACCAAGCATGTTGCGTTCTTTGAAGTACAGTTGTACTTTGACTTATAAGTCATTACTTGGTCTACTTTTATTTGTTGGGTGCTTTATTGTTCTTTAAAAAAATGGGTTCAAGGCCCTAAAAAGATCTGGTTTGAGTGAGCCCTGTCTATATATTCCCCGCAATTGGCTGCTGACCACTAAATCTCGTGACCGGACGTTTGGTCGCCCGACGTTTGGTCGCCCGACGTTTGGTCGCCGGACGTTTGGTCACCGGTCAAATGTACTTTGATATTAAATGGTACTTAGATATTAAACTCTCTCTTAGATATTAAACTCTGTCTCATTTATCTAATTTTGAGAGCTGATTTCAACAGTAAACTCTGTCACCATTTGACCGGCGACCAAAAGACTGGCGACCGAACGTCCAGGCACCAAATCTCATGACCAGTGTCACATGGAATATGCTCCAAATACCATTAAGTCATGGAATTGTGCCATTGGCCTACAATAAATCCCCTACAACCCATTAAACGATAACAATAACGCCCACCCCCGATTATGGAACTATTCCATTGATTCTGTTTCACAATTGCTCCCAAGTTGTCAGACATGTTACCAGTTGACCTTGGACTTTGTGCACAAGGACCTTTGAGTGCGTTGCCGTGGCTGCATGAGGTCACGTCACAATGACCACATGTCAAGTGCCTTCCCTGCAACTGTGCCGAATGACGACGAGCCCTCCGTTTATCCACCGTGCGTCTCGACGGCAATCAGAAAGCTTGATTTTTATCTCTTAAGTGTTTACGTAGGTGGTTTTCTCCCCAATCATGCCCAATGTCGAGGTACTGCAGTGAAGAAGCCATGCTCACGTGACAGTGTTCAGTTGTTCTTTTCCTTAATGATGTATGTAATAAGAACTTTTTATTGTGGTGAGTCTACTTTTTTGGACAAAAAAATCTGTGATGAACCTTGTCAGTTTTCAGAGACTTGTATTACAAAGAAAGGCATTTTATGTACCAATGAGTTTTGTGTTTGTTTTAATTTTTACTTACAAGGGTGTCAGACTCGGGACGCTTTAACGTCAACTTGATTTTATGTGGGCCGGACCATTTTAAATATAATATTTAGATTTTTTTTTAAAAATAAATGGATTAAATGAACTGGATTAAAAACCCTGAATATTCAGTTTTTTTATAGATCTAAAACAATGTTTATTTTAGGTTTTTAATATATATTTTTGGATTTTACAAGATGATTTTTGAACTAAAAACTGAAAAAAATGATTAAAAAATACAATAATTGATTTAAAAGGGGGAAAATCAGGAAATGTAATCTATATCTGTACTCTTAATTTGAATTTGATCATAAAACAGAAAGAAAGCAGAAAAAAAGGAACTAAAGAATCAAACCCAAAATACCAGACTACAGAAAAATGACCAAAATGTGGAACTTATGTAATTTTTTCTCATTCTGTCCTCCCACAATCTGCCATGTTTTATTGCACCAGAAAATGTTACGTTCTTTTTTAAATCCACTTTGGTAAGGAATTTCATTTGATCTGAAACACTAAATCACAACTGTTTGTCATTTTGCAGTAAAGTAAAGTTAACTAATATCACCCAAAAGTTGAATACATCATTTTTAATCAATAATGTCAGTATTTTTGTTTTTTTAATGCAAAATGCTCAATCAGTCAACACAAGTCATTTAGCATTCACGATATAAGCATTAATAAGTTGCTTGTTTACCAGGTAAATAAACCACTGCGTCCATCTTGGCTCATCTACACCAAATAACACTTCATGGAAGTGTTTGAATAGCGAACTGGTTTTCCAGTAAGTGTGTTTAACCGAGCAGTGCCTTTTCCTTCTTCCCGGCACATGTTTTCTCGGGTAAGGACAGATAGGCCTTTTTCTCCCTTCCATCGTTAAGACATCCACAAACGGACCAATGAGGGTTTTTTTTTCCACAGGAGGTCAGTGTCATTGCCAATGAAAAGACACGCTCAGGGCGAAGAGAAAAAGGGCCGCTTCTCTGGCTTTGGCCATGAAACTTTTGTTTCCTAACTGTCTCAATACTGCAGCTTGTAAACACTGAATGGATTCCTGCCATTGGGTTTGTATTTGAATTATAAATCAAGCTTGCATTTACATTACATTACAGTATATAAAAACTAAATCTCACAGGAAACCGGGGGTGCTCTTCCTGTGTTGCGATACTTTGACAAAATATTGCAAATGACTGTTGGTTCCTCTTCTTGGTGTTGTTGAAAAAAAAAACATTGCCCACACATAACCGGTTTTATAATAATCCTATTTAAGTTTCACAATAAGGTATTATGTTTCATAATAAGAGATTGTTGCATAACTGTCAACTTTGAAATAGAAAAGCTTTTACTTTCAAAGTGAAAATGCGTAATCTTAAAAATTTCTAGCAATTTAAATGTGTTATGTATTTGTCAACTGACCAATTTGTTGCCTCAATTTAGTGGAAAGGGGGGTGGTCAGTAACATTTTTGAACCGCTAGGGGGCAGGCAGATTCAAATTGGTTGCTGTGTGTTTGAAATTTGACTTTTATAAAGACTATTAGTTTCATACAAAAAAAAACGAATTAAGAATTGGACATGGATATGATAAAATATGTATAACATTAATATTGTCATTTTTAAATAAATAAACTATTGTGATCATTACCATTGAAAACTAGGTGGGACATCTGTAAATACAATGACAATGTAATTGTGAGGGATTACAGTTGGATTTTAGATCAGTTTATGTATATTATTTAAAGAAACGACCATGTCTATTAAGCTCATATAAAGTCATTTCCAAAATGCTCTCAGGTTGTTCCCAGGGCAGTTAAAGTGGATCAGCTGCAACTTTTTTTTTCAATCCATTTTTTTTTTATATATACGCTCCCCAACAACAGATGTATGCTGATACTTTGGACCGAAATATCCCCCTGGCTTTGCTTGGCTTTCCTCCCAGATGAATGAGCTTGTCTCACTAGAGCTGCGGTGGCACTTGGCAGATTGCTCCTTTGTCTTCATTTGTACGTCAACTAAGAATAAAGGTGACCTCGCAGGTATGGCAATCAGAAAGTAGATGTAATACTCTATAGTAGTAGTAATTCTACATGTTGTGTACGGATATTCATTTTTGACATCTCCCTGTTTGCAGCTACCTCTTCATGTTTCCTTAATTTGCATTTATATTTTTTGAATATTATCATCAGATATTAAACAGTACTTAGATAATAAGCAGTAATTAGATATTAAACAGCACTTGGATATTAAACAGTACTTAGATATTAAACAGTACTTAGATATTAAACAGTACTTGGATATTAAACAGTACTTGGATATTAAACAGTACTTGGATATTAAACAGTACTTGGATATTAAACAGTACTTGGATATTAAACAGTACTTGGATATTAAACAGTACTTGGATATTAAACAGTACTTGGATATTAAACAGTACTTGGATATTAAACAGTACTTGGATATTAAACAGTACTTGGATATTAAACAGTACTTGGATATTAAACAGTACTTGGATATTAAACAGTACTTAGATATTAAACAGTACTTAGATATTAAACTCTCATGAATATAATATTGAAAGCTGGCTTCAACAGTAAACTCTGTCACCATTTGACCGGCGACCAAAAGACCGGAGACCAAACGTCCGAGCACCCTCCTGATCTAACAGGTGTACTCCGATATTCAAAATCCATTGTAATTTTTATTTATTTATTAACACACAACAGAAGGCCTGATACTCTCCAAAACCTTAAAAGACACTCAAATAGCATTGAAGTGCAGTCTAGAGTGATAAAAGAATTTTTCATATCTATAATATACTGTCAAATACTCACGGCCTCACATCAGTCTCAATAGAAAATGGTAACTGGTGACTTTGACTACTTAAGTGTTCTTGGAAAAAAATCTCTGCTCTTTCATTTTCTCTGTCTAAAGAAGAAGAATTCACTGGTACTATGTGTGTATTTTAGAACAAGCTGAATTGCCACTGTCACAATTCAATCAAGCTGGCAGGAAGGACGAACCTGTACTGGAACTCTAGAATCCTAGCAGCTGTCCTCCAGGAAGCTTTGCAGCCAGTGGAGCTTAGAGGAGTGTTTTTCCATGGGCTTTCATCAAGGTGTCACGTCAGCCTTTCTGAAGGTAGGCCTAAGTAAGATATGACAAATTGCATCCCTCCACAAATCATAAATGAATGCTCATATTTTGTATTTGCGGATATTGCGTATTATGTGGTTACCTGGTAGAGACTCTATATATTCCTATGCAACTCCAATCATTTGTTTGATTTATGAGCCACAAGAATACAGCTTGGATATGAAAAGGGGCTCTTAAATACCTTTACTGGAATAGCTCCTCTCCATCATTTTTGGATAAGATTCATTTTTTTTTGTGTTTGTTTGACTCTGTAATTCTGTTTGATGGGGAAAGGGGGGTGCTCTTGGAAGGCATGAGGATTTGAATAAGAAATGAGGTACTGGATGTGAGTCGTCAAATGGGATTGTCACAGAAAAAGTGGCTACGAATGCAGGAGATGGAGTTTTGATTGGGTATGAAATGGGATTCTGTTTACATACATTTGCAGTGTTGTCATAGCAAATGTAGTGGCGGGGCTCTTTTAATTTTTGTTACTAGAGTAGTCACTTAATTATGGTGTTAAATTCTTGCCACGTGTGCTCAGAACTCACAACTCTTATAGTTTAAATCGTTTTTACCAACTGAGATGAATACAAGCGGGAGAGCAAAAAAAGGCGAGAGATGGTGTGAACACGAGAGAACACGAGAGAACACGAGAGAATACGAGAGATCACGAGAGAATACGAGAGATCACGAGAGAATACGAGAGATCACGAGAGAATACGAGAGATCACGAGAGAATACGAGAGATCACGAGAGAATACGAAAGATCTCGAGAGAATACGAGAGATCACGAGAGAACTCGAGAGAATACGAGAGAACTCGAGAGAATACAAGAGAATACGAGAGAATACGAGAGAAAGAGAGAATACAAGAGAATACGAGAGAGCGAGGGAGAGCGAGGAAGAGTGAGAGAGAGTGAGAGAGAGTGAGAGAGAGTGAGAGAGAGTGAGAGAGCGAGAGAGGGTGTGAGAGAGAATACGAGAGAGTGAGAGAAAATACGAGAGAGTGAGAGAGGCTGTGGGAGATAACGAGAGAGCAAAAGTGAGCGAGAGAGGGCGTGAGAAAGAATACAAGAGAGTGAGAGAGGCTGTGGGAGACCACGAGAGAGCAAAAGAGAGAGGGTGTGTGAGAGAATACGAGAGAGACACTTTTTAATAGCAAAAAAATAGATGTGGATTAGTCATTGGCCTTGCAGCAGATGGGCTGCAATGAAGTAGTGGCCTCGTGGTGCATCCCATTCCTCTTCTGAGGAGTAACATGCAATCGTCTGCTGCACTGGGAGAAGCTTATAGACTTGGAAGTGTGAGGGTGGGAGGGAGGGTTTGTTTGGTTGAGTGGGGAAGGAGGAGCGTTGTTGTGATTGTCACTGTGTATGTATGTTGATCTGGAGAAGAGCAAGGGAAGAGTAAGGAAGGAGGCTTGTGATAAGCGACACGTTTCGGGAGGGAGCTTGGAAGGAAAACCATTAAAGCCAGAAGTGATCTGTCGGAAGGAGCGCGTTGATACTGCAGCATCAGTGACGTCACACGCAGCTTTCAAAGGATTTCGCGTGTTTAATCTCAACAGGAGGTTAGTACTGATAAGGAGAAAAATGTCCTTTAGAACATTTTACTTTGTCAATTTTTTTAGGCCAAAGAATGCCTGTAGTACTTCTTCATCAGTTATGGATGGCAATTTTTGCTTTACTTCAATGGGAGTTCAAATTGAGTTCATATTTTGGGCATTTAAATGTAATACATGTTTATCTTAAGCACACTAAATAGAAACTGTTCATTTTTAGTAAGTTTTAGTAGTGATTTTTGTGTTTTTTTTTGGGAATAATGTGTACAAATTGATGACCTTTGACCTTTGTTTTTCACTTTGAGAGACTTTATCTGGGCCTAAAGTCGTGTACAGTAAGCAGTATTGCGTTTTAGATATGTTTAGGTTGTACTAATATCTGGTATAGTAATATTCAACTTTTTCACTTCAAAAGGATTTTTGCATTTCCATCATTTAGTGCCAATTCTGTTTATTTTTTCTAGGTTTAATAGCTACCGTATTACAACCTCCGATGTATTTAATGAGGGTTGCTTGTAAACACCTCTTTAAATCAGCCTCAGATTTACTTACCAAAGCGTCTCACACTAAACTTGTTATCTAAGGCTTGTGTTTGGCCAAAACATTGGCAGCTCGATTTAAGCTTCACCAACAGATGTTTCGCCAACAGCATGAGAGAGGGAGATAGTCAGGTCAAACCGGGTATTATTGTAACCCTCATCCCGTGTCCTTAATGCACACTGTATTAACAAAATTGGCTTTTCTCGATTCGAAGTCGAGAATGTCGCCTTGGGATGAAGTTCTTTATCCTCCGAAGAGAATGAGATGTCAGGAAATTGTTGATGATTTTGACTGACACGCTTTGAAATGGGATTGACGTTGAGAAGTGGTTTTAAGCCTCGAAGCTACGAGTGACATTTACGATGAGGGCTTATTACAAGAACAATTTAACTGTAGGGTCACTTTAAAATGCCTTTGCTGTAATTGTCAGATTCAATTAGGCATCGTGAAAATAGAGAAAAATATTATAAGGACCAAATTAGGGATTTTATTCTTATAATACATAGAAGATGTAATCAGATTGGATTAAAAAAAATACTGTTAGGGATAAGTTATTAGGTTTTGATGGGGAAAATTGGTTGTAAATGTACAGTACAAATGTGCTTATGGCTCGGGAGCCACATGTGGCTCTTTCGTTAGGTGCCACTGGCTCTTCGCTAACCTATGAGCTAAAATATGGATCCCGCTCATGACAGAACTGAGATATTACATCTAGAACTGCTTTAATCTTCTTATTATTTTGCATTAGACTGCTAGAATGCATCCTCTCATTGATTAGCAACTGCATACGAATGTTGTCAAAAGTATTCATATTTTTCCACTTTAAAAGTAGTGAAATTACTCAAATAAAAGACAAACATTTACATATATTTTGACTTTTAAATTCAGAGTATGCTCTCAAGGAATAACATTAGAAAATATGAATTGTTTATGCCTCTCTTCGTCAAAAAGGACCCCGGCCCCATATGTTGTTCTCCCTCCACAGATGATTTTATTTAGCAAAAGCTCATTGCAAAAAGTACCCGACTGCAATTGAGCTGATATCTCCTTTATATATACACACATACACACAATTGTTTGCCCGCAACAAACACAATCGCGACGATATAAATAAACTGCGTTGGCCCGAAGGTACATGGGTGTTGAATGAAGCATAAAATCCTGCATTGTCACATTACGGCTCAGTGGGGGGGAAGTAAAGACGCCTTCTTCAACTGCTTAGCTGGCCACGCTTTATTTCACTTTCCCCATCAACTCCCCATCGGCCCCCTTTTTTGCCAGTCGCCCTCACTACTTTCCAGCCTGTTTGCCAGAAAACACCATTTGCGCTCATGCTTATGGTAGGTAATAAATATAAAATCCTTCAAAAATATGAATGGATAAAGTATAGAGAATTACATACAAATTTTATAATAAGAAAATTAAATTTACAATAAAGATACCTTTGAAAATATATGATATAAAAGGAATAATTTATTATTAAATTCCCCATTTTTATTTATTCTAGAAATGTTCCCCCAAATATTTTTTATTTCATCTTAAAATCAGATTTCATTCATATTTTTCATATTTTTTTGTCTTTTTTTGATTATTTTTTAACTAGCTTTTCAATTTTATTTTTTATGTTTAGTATTTAAAATATAGAGAATTACATACAAATTCTATAACAAGAAAATGAAATTTACAATAAAGATACCTTTGAAAATATATGATATAAAAGGAATAATTTATTATTAAATTCCCCATTTTTATTTATTCTTGAAATTTTCCCCCAAATATTTTTAATTTCATCTTAAAATCAGATTTTATTCATAAATTTCATTTTTTTTAAATTATTTTTTTAACTAGCTTTTCATTTTTATTTCCTATGTTTAGTATTTATGCATTCTACTACTGTTTTACGCAATGTTTATTTGTTAAATGCAAATTCAGACACCATTTTGCACATTTTTTGCTGAAAAGTATAATTTCTTGCATTGATTTTTGAATGGACTGAATGTGATTGGATGCTTAAATATCTTGTCCTATATCTTTATTTACATTTCAGCCTAGTTTATAAGTTAGATTTTTCCATCATGAGATGTTTCTTATTCAGAATTTACCATTGACTCGTATTGGTAATGATTAAAGTGACAAATATTGAAAACTTCAATTATTAAGGCTAATACGAAGAGGTCACTCGGCACCATGGCAAATATTGTCGCCAAAACCTTTGGCCTCAGTGGATTTCCGCCAAAGTGGAGCCTTCCCATGGGCTTCACATGTAGGCTGCACCATATGGCACGTTAAGATCACCCCAGAGGTGTTTTCCCATCATTGAATGTCTATGAACTCTCTCACATTATTCCACCTCGCCGTTTTCCTCTCTCTCTCTCTCTTCTCTCTCTCCTCGAGCGTGCAAATCACTGCAGTTCTTCCAGTCAGACGCTCTGCTCACCACACTATCTGTCCTCTCTCCCTCAAGTGAGCGACCATGCGCCTTCGTTGCTCCTCTTCCTCTCCGTTCGACTCCCACTGCTCCGAGATCTTTTCATCATCCGGCCAGGCGCTTTCGCCGCCGCTGCCGCCACGCCGAGGTCGCTGAACGCCTGCCGGGTGGACTTCTGGGACGGGACACAGCTGCACGCCGGTTAGGACGGAGGAGACCCCGATCTGTCATATTCAGAAGGCTAGTTTGGATACGTCGAAGACGACTTGCTGAATGTAAGACTGCGTTTTGACTGTGGTGATGTTTGGTTTATGTCTGGGAACAATGTTGACTTTTGGTTGTGGTTATGCTGGAGTATTTTGTGTACTGGTCCAGTCAACATGAGGACTGTAATAGGAGTAGGAGTCCATTTATATACTCGTGGTAAAGGATTCCAATGGAACTTTTTTATAAACAGGTTGGGAGATGGAAGAAAGCAATTGAGCAATTAAGTTGCTTTAAGCTATCTGAGTCCTAGATGGCGCTTAACAGTCAATAGAAAAATATTATATTCAGATCTAGGACAAGCAACAAGTGATAAGTCGAGATATTCGAGTACTGTATTTTCACGACTATAAGGCGCACCACATTTAAAGGCGCAATCTCAATGAATGACACATTAGGCTGTTTTTTCCATATATAAAGCACACTGGATTTAAAGGCGCAATGTCTATTTCGGAGAAAATTCAAGACTTTTAAGTGTGATATATTATAGTCGTGAAAATACAATAGATTTTCAGATAAAAACAGTGTTAAAAAACAAAATAATGTATTGCCTTTCATTCCACCCAGCTATAAACCACGATTTTTCACCTGAAAAACCAAATCCAGACATGATAAATAGACACGGGATGAAAATAATGGAGTAAAATAATCTCATTTCTATCCTTTCTTACATTTCCAGGTGGGATCCTCTTTTTGCAACATCCTAAATCCTCACACACTAATCAGGACTGCATGGCTGTTACATCATCATAACCCCCCCACCCCCTTCAAAATGGACACTCATGTTCCCACATTCCCAACTGCGACCTCCACATGAGCTTCCAAAACCAGCAAGCAGCGCCATCCCAGAATTCCAGCACCGATCCCGGTCTATAGCGGTCGCGGCTGTTCTTGGCGCCCACAGCCATGCAGGTGTCCTTTGCGTGCACGGACCACGGGCTGAAGGCCCCGCGTAATGGTGAGCACAGCAAACAGAACACTACCAGCCCCAACACTACCAGCCAGGCCCGCGCCCGCTTTCGTACGGTGGCCCTGATCGCTCGCAGTTTGGGTTCCTTCACTCATCGTTATCATCACAACCTTAAGGAGTCCACCGCCAAGCTCACCGGGATGAAGTACAGGTAAGTCGTCTTTCAGTTTTTCAAGAACACTTAGCACTGTGGAGATTTTTTTTTAATCTAAAACAATGTTTAATAGTGCTTTGTTTTCTTAGTAATTCTTAATCATTTTGTTCCATAGTAAAGTGGAAAGCAGAAAATATTTTTATCCATTTTTAGATTTTACTAAATTATTTTTGAACTAAAAACATAGTATACATAATATTTACTTTTTTAAAAATAAATTGATTAAAAGAACTGGATTAATAGTCCTGAATATGCAGTTTTTATAGATCTAAAACAATGTTTATTTTAGCTTTTAAAATATCTTTTTAGATTTTACAAAATGATTTTTGAACTAAAAACACAGAAAAAAAATTAAAAAATTACAATTATTAATTTAAAAGGGGAAAAATCAGGAAATATAATATACATCTATACTCGTCATTTTAATTTGCTCCCAAAACAGAAAGTCGGCACTTATTATTTACTTTCTCGGACCACACAAAATGATGCGGCAGGCCAAATTCGGCCCCCGGGCCGCCACTTTGACACCTGTCCACTATATTTTTAAACGCAATTCTTGGGATATGTTTTACCTTTTCAGAAACAAACACCAAACATACCTTAAAGTAACAATTCCAACAAACTATTACCATAACAGTTGTTCAGATAACTATAGCATCATCAGATGGTAAAGTTTTGAACATCGTGGTAGTCATTTACTTGGCTAAACTTCAACGGAGCAGATGATTTACGTAACAAAATAGTGCCAAGTGTAATCGAGCTAAGCCATGGAGCTCTCCGTGTGTGGCCGAGTGGGAGTTGTAACGAGGCTGGGACCAGTAAACAACACTCGCTTATCCCAATGAGTGGGCCTTCCTTGTGGAACACAGGTTGGCTTCCAACTTTTTTTCAGGGTCTCGGAATACAATTAGAGGACAGTGACAAAAACAGACCAAATGATGAGATAAAGGAGACTTTTGGATCAGCTTTTTGATAAAAAAACAATTAGCAAAACAGCAGATTGCACGTGGCCGACTGCGTGTCACATAATCGGATCTCATTTCTGTAACCATATGGATATTGTAGACCAGCGCCAAAAATAAAGCATTATGCAGTGGTACCTCAAATTAAGAAATTCATTGGGACTAGAAGTAGTTTTATAACTTGAGTTTTTACACAAGTACGCATGGGAAAGCCCTAATCTGCTCCATTACTACCAACTTGATTTTTGGGGGAATATATTGCATTTCGTAACTTGAATTTCTTTCGTATACTGAGCTAATTTTCCCATTGATGTGTTTTATAACCTCAAGATTTCAGAGAAAGGAAAATCCAAATTTCTTCAACAGTGTTGCCTCTGACAGGCAACTCTTTCTTCATGTAGGAGTTCGAACTGACACGCTGCCTTCCTTTCACGGGCCAGTAATGTATTTGCTCTGGATTTGCGAGACACAGTGGAAGCATCCCAAGGCGTAGGAAGTCAAAGCAAAAAAATAAAAAATAAAAAATGCAGAGCTTAAACTAATAATAGTACCACCTGGAGCGTTTTAAGTTGTCATGGTAATCCAAAAATAGTGCAGGTTCAACTACAGGGGTTCCTCACGCGCAACCTTCCAGGGCAGTTTGACCTTTTCTTACTCATGGGAGAATACATGCAGACTAAAAGTAGTGCAATCATGTGAGATAAGAGAAGATGCACCTTTTTCCCTTTTGTTGGCACGTTTGGACTCGACTGGGTCATACTTGAAATATATATGATTTAAGAAAAGCCTGATACGGTGAAACCCCAAAAACTGGGTGCTCGGACATTTGGTCGCCAGTTGTTTGGTCGCCGGTCAAATGTACTTAGATATTAAACAGTACTTAGATATCAAACAGTACTTAGATATTAAACAGTACTTAGATATTAAACAGTACTTAGATATTAAACAGTACTTAGATATTAAACAGTACTTAGATATTAAACAGTACTTAGATATTAAACAGTACTTAGATATCAAACAGTACTTAGATATCAAACAGTACTTGGATATTAAACAGTACTTAGATATTAAACAGTACTTAGATATTAAATAGTACTTAGATATTAACCAGTACTTAGATATTAAATAGTACTTAGATATTAAACAGTACTTAGATATTAAACAGTACTTAGATATTAAACAGTACTTAGATATTAAACAGGACTTATATATTAAACTCTCTCTCTCTTAGATATTAAACTCTTTCTCTCATGAATATAATTTTGAGAGCTGGTTTCAACAATAAACTCTCGGTCACCATTTGACCGGCGACCAAACGTCCGGTCACGCAAAAACTGAGGTGAGGGAGCAATGTTTGGGTTTTTTTTGTTTTGTCAGTTTTAGAATAAAGTCAACTAGGGAAGAAAAAAACAGCTTAAGGCATTTTATTTTTATTGGCAGAACTATGAATGTAAGGATACTTTTGAAAAAGCTGCTTTTAATATATTGAAGTGTGGAGTTTTTTTTCCGGCTGCAATGTGATTCGAAGTTTGAAGGGCATTCAAATGCAGTGTAACGCTTTTATGTAGTTATTTTTTGATATTGACTCTCAAAATCGCAGTCTGTCAGTGCTTGTATTTGCTTTTTGATCATGTTAAATGTGGAAGAGTGCACGGATGACTGCATTTTGCTTGGCTGCTCACTGATAGAGACCATCATGACGCTTTTTCGCTCCGGTGCGCCGTTTTACTCTGCGATTTCAGCCAAACTCTTTATTTATTTATTCTTTTTTTTTTATTGGAGTGTGCGTGTGTTGGCTTAATGTCAACACTACACAGAGGGCAAAAAATCATTGTATTTAAAATTGTAAAGGGAATTTATAGTGAAGTAATTTAGGTCATATTTGTACAATTAAGTAGTATCTTGAAATACAGTTTTTATGGTATAGTTTGTTTTTTTTCACGATGAATGTTTTAAGATCTTGCTATGTATTTAATGATAGTATTTTTACTGAATATACCTATATTTTTGGCAGCATAGTGGTTTTTCTGCCTGGCTTTGGTGCGAGAAGTCTGGGTTCGAGTCCCACTAGGTGAAATGAGTAGTTATTATGTTTCATTAAGACCTGCAATTAACTGGCAACCAATGCAGAGTATTTATTCCCTGCCTACTGTCTGTGGTTGGCTGGGATAGGGTCCAGCACCCCCTGCGAACCTTGTCTGGACAAGTGGTAGGGAAGATGAATACATATGGTTCTTATACTCATTGTATAATCCAAAAAATGGAAATAATATAGTGGAACCACATCAATATGTGGTGAAAAATGAAGGGCTTTAAATTGCATTGAAAGTATAAGCCGTTTTGGAACTAAGTACAATGAAAACTGCCACATTTTTGCACACACTCATGCAAGCATGCGTACTGTGCAAAAGCCTGTAGGAGCAGCCTGTCATTTTCTGTTTGCCGTTCTTTGTCGTATAGAACGCTTTATGCGAGGAAGGCGTGTGGTGTGATTAGTCTCCGGGCTTGCATTTGAAATTCTCTTCATATTTTTTGCTTTTAATGTCTTTTCTCCCCACTCATTTGCCTTCTTCCCCTTGTTAGATTTATTATCTATTCATTTCAAATGGCTCAAATACCACATCATTTTTTTAATGTTGCTATATTGGAGCTCTTTGGTTGTTTTTATGAGCACATTTTGACAGCCATCAGGTAAACGGATGGAAATTAAAGAGACGGCTGTTGGATAATCCCTTTTTTTTTGCCCATCAGTGTTGTCTAGTGGGGGTTTATTTTGTGTAAAAATAAACGCCTGAGGGTAGCAAAGACTTTTCAATGTTTACGTGATGAGAGTTCGATGACAAATATTGATTTGAGTATTCTAGAGGAAGAAAAATGATGAAAAAAAGGTAATAAGAAATGGAACTATGTCACACATTGTCGGAGGCAGAAAATGAAAGGCAGATGTTGATTTATTGTCTAAATGTCGCTTTTGGAATAGAATGTCCGGATAGATGCTCCATACTGTATAGAGGCTGGCTAGCAGGATGCTCATAAGTGGTGACAGGTTTTTTTTGTGAGGAGGCGTCTTCAAGTGACTCATTTGTCATTTTTCTTCAAGGCTTCTTTGGGGTGGCTTCCAACCACTAGGGATTCAGGCAAAGTCATTGGCTTGCAAAGTTGTTGATGTCATAAGCAGTCAAGTTGCCCTTCATCTGTCACATAGATGACGTTTTGCGTTTTTAGGGAGTATTTATTTCTTTGGCATGTTTGTTTGATGTAATAATGGTGAGAATAACTTAATAATTTCATAATTTCATAATTTCAGGATTTCATAATTTCACAATTTCATTTTATAATTTCATAATTTCATTTCGTAAGTTCACAATTTCATAATTTCATAATTTCATAATTTCATAATTTCATAATTTCATAATTTCATAATTTCATAATTTCATAATTTCATAATTTCATAATTTCATAATTTCATAATTTCATAATTTCATAATTTCATAATTTCATAATTCCATAATTTCATAATTTCATACTTTCATAATTTCATAATTTCATATTTTAATAATTTAATAATTTCATAATTTCATGCGCAGTTTCTGGGTGTTATGACAAGTAGGCTTTCGTTGTTGATGATGACGATAGGGGGCCTATGGACAATTATTATTATTATTATTATTATTATTATTATTATTATTATTGTCATTGTCATTATTATTAATAATTTTATTATTATTTCACATTGTTCACTACCAAGTCCCAAATTTAAGAGATATTTTTTAACCCACGGACTTTACATTTTGAACCACTCCAGTTAAGTCCAACTTACACATTTGTAGTCAAAATTCCCATAATTATTCCCATTATTTTCCTGTTTGCTATCAGGGCTTGTCCTCAGATACTCTTCAAAATTCACACACACTCTTAAATGCACACATACTAGACATGGATCAATAGTTCACCGTCTATTATAGATTACAAGAAAGACAGCTTCACATCCACTTTCTCTATAATAACCTCAACAGCAGTTGGGTATATCCCGAAGGTTTATTTGACTTATTTATAGTCGGATGCTTTTTATGTTTAGTGATCCCACTGGTGAATTCACAAATTATTTTAGCTCTTTTATTGTTGTTGTTCCCAGTTCTTTATCTCTACTTTCCATCCCATTTTGGCAAAGATCATCTAACTCATTTCTTTAATAGTTTTCTAACTTGTCTATTCTAGGATTTGGACCTGCTGTATTTTTACCACATGCTGTAAAATTGTTATTTAGATCAGTTTCTATTAGTAACTTCAAATGATTTGCTGTTATTCTTCTCAATGGGTCCAAATTCATTGGCTGCCAATTGTGTTGATAGACATCCAATACATTTAAACTAGTGGGGTTGGCAGGGAATAAACAAATATATTCATTGTCTGCCATTCTGTATACTGAAAAAAAACCTGTACTCAAAATGGCTTGTATTATGATCCATTAAAACACAGGTGTCAAAGTGGCGGCCCGTGGGCCAAATCTGGCCCGCCGCATCATTTTGTGCGGCCCGGGAAAGTAAATCATGAGTGCCGACTTTCTGTTAAAATGATGAGTATAGATGTAAATTAAATTTCCTGATTTCCCCCTTTTAAATCAATAATTGTAATTTTTTAATCATTTTTTTATGTTTTTAGTTCAAAAATCATTTTGTAAATAATGTATAATAATGACATAAATGCAAAAAATGCAGTACAATGTCTTTCACATATAACGTGTGAAATACTTCGAGGCTTAAACACAAGTGACATTCATCATGTTCTCTTTTCCTCTACAGGAATCTTGGGAAATCTGGGTTGCGTGTTTCATGTTTGGGCCTTGGTGAGTACATTTTAATTAGCATAAGGGAGCACATCTAATGATTTCACAAGCAGTCATGTGCAAACTTAAATGACCTGTGGGGGTTTGGTGCTAAAGAACTATGCAAAAGCACACCAAAAAAAACTGTACTCTTTAAAATTCAGTCTTTCTCTAACACATTCTCGCCTTCCATTCATACGCATTTAATATGAGACAATGCAAATCTCCTTGCAGAGTGTTAACATGTCCTCTTTAATATTTAAATGGTAGCTGTGCACAATTATCACTAATCAAACATTCATTGCTTCAGTACACAGTTTGTGTGTGGGAGTGGATACTCGCTGTATATTAATTTGTCTTTCTAGTCAGTGTAGTTTATGCCAAATTGCTTCTAGGACATGTTTTCTGTTAAAGGTACTAAACAAAAAACAGCAAAAAATAAAAATAAAGCAAAGAAATGATAGTGTTGTTCCAGAATCGACAGATTGTGAGGCTTTTATATTGACAGAAATACTATGAATGAGATTACAGCTGCAATGATATTCAAAGGAATGTGTCCATAATACACAAAAAAAAACAAATCAAAAGTGCAGTACTTTGATAAGAAACAAAAAAAATGATAGAGCAATTCTACTTCCACGGTCAACCTAACAAGATTCAACCCTTAAAAGAAACATTGAAGTTGTCATCTTGAATTCCCGTGTTGATAAAGTTTTTCAATCAGTGTCAACACAGTGTTAAAAATATATAAAAATAGCTCCTTGCCAGTTCCCCTTGGGTGCCCGGTTTAATCAAATTTCAAATACTGAAACCTCTCCATCCTCCCATCTAGGCTCGGGGGGCAGCTGCCCTCCTAGCGCCCCCTACAACTCCGACCCTGAGTTGAATCTTCATTTCTACTTTTCACACTGACTTAAACATACATATTAAACAGTACTTACATATTAAACAGTACTTAGATATTAAACAGTACTTACGTATTAAACTACTTAGATATTAAACAGTACTTACATATTAAACGGTACTTAGATATTAAACAGTACTTAGACATTAAATAGTACTTACATATTAAACAATGCTTACATATTCAACCATACTTACATATTAAACAGTACTTACATATTAAACAGTACTTACATATTAAACAGTACTTACATATTAAACAGTACTTACATATTAAACAGTACTTAGATATTAAATAATACTTAGAATATAATTTTGAGAGCTGGTTTCAACAGTAAACTCTCTGTCACCATTTGACTGGCGACCAAAAGACCGGCGACCAAACGTCCGGTTACGCCATTTTGGACACAATGAAATCTACCTTGTGTCCTGGTCTAGAATTGTCTTAAACTACAATTCCCTTTAGTACTGTTAAGGTATTATGTGCATAAATACTCTTTATCAATGAACTCTATACACAAATGATATATTTGTAGCTATGAGTCATTTCCCTGGTGTCAACATGGTTATAATTTCTTATAGGTTTTTTGTTTAGTTTTTTTTCAGGTCCAAAAATAATGTTGACATTCTAAGACATGCTCTAAAGCCTACAGGATTAAACATTTGACAGTGATATTTATAGCATTCCAAACATTTTGACATTGATGTTTGTCTCAACAGGCACGTGGGTGACATTCGGCGGTCAGATCTCAGATGAGGTAAGACACATCATGTCAAATTCCATCCCTCGGCAATCATAAGCCACGAGCAGATGTTCTCACCCCATCATTAATGCCACCAAACTCTATCCACTGAGCGCTTGTGACAACCGCTTAAATGTCTTCCACTTAGCACATTGGTAAAAGGCTTGTATGGATAAAATGGATATGGTCATTTCTCAAGGAGAAATTAACCACTAAACCTGAAGATTGCTTGTTGCTTTTGTCGATCTCTCAATTGAACAATCTGCTTAATAAATCGTTTCTTGTATAGTCCAAAGTCACATGGCTACTATATTTGCATATACCGTATTTTCACGACTATAAGGCGCACCTCATTTAAAGGCGCACCCTCAATGAATGACATATTTTAATTTGTTTTTCCATATATTAAGCACACTGGATTATAAGACCCCTTGTCTATTTTGGAGAAAATTTAAGACTTTTAAGTGCGCCTTATAGTCGTGTAAATACGGTAATTATAAGTGCTACACATCTTTTAAAAGTACTGTACTCGCCTTGTTTTTCCCTTTTTCCTTGTAACTGTTTTCATGACATAATTTGCTGACCCTTATGGAAGAGATTTTGATCTCAATTGCAATTTTTATCTGGTGAAATTTTGTTTTAATTATTGATGATGTTGGGGGAAGCAATTCAATCTAAAAACTAAAATATTTCATCTTAAAATGATATGATTTTATAGTGTAATGAATACTATCGGCAAATTAAGCTTAAGATAAACCGCAAATTGGCTGTATTCTAATGTTAAGTATTTTATTTTAATAGAAACATATTAAAGCGTGATATAAAAGTGACTCGATACAAAGCGTCCTGAACAGTGAATGAACATTTTTAAGACTTGACTCAAACAGAAATAAAATACAGAGGATGTTTTAACCTTATTTTAAGTTCCATTCTTCATTTTTTTTGTCCTACTCCATTTTTGGAAATTAATACATAAACTACTATTAAAAAAACCTGAAAATATGAATCATGCACAAGTAAAAAACAATGTCATCACCCTGAATTTAACTAATCCGGGCATGTCCCTAATTAGTTGAAGGCCAAAAAAAGACATCAACATAAAAAAAAAAAATTTAAAAAAAAGAAAGAACTTTAATCATCCAAGAGCCTGCAGACTCGATGATTAGTTCATTTCTTGAGGGCATTTCAAGGCCTCTCTTTTTGAATATTAAAATCAAGTGGGTGTTAAGAATATTTCATGCTTTATGGAAGTATACATAGAAGTTCACCAGGGGAATATTTTCATGTATTTTTCAGGTTGCTGAGCAGCTGATGACGATTGCGTATGAAAGTGGGGTCAACCTCTTTGACACGGCTGAAGTCTACTCGGGTGGGAAGTAAGTTATCCTCATCTTTTTTCAATGTTTAGCGATAAATAAGGTTTAGTTTGTCTAATAATGTATGGTATTTACCACTTGGGGCTACTCATTATGTTCATAGTTAATGTATAGGAATAATATTGTATTTCTGCTGGTAAAATGTGGGTGTGTTTGTCAGATAACGGCCTTGCACTCTGAAAAATGACTTAGATCTAATCATTATTCATATCTGTTGTGCCCCGTGGTGGTTTTTTTGTTTGCTTACAGAGCAGAGATAATCCTGGGCAACATCATTAGGAAAAAGTGCTGGAGGTATTGTATAGGTTGCTTATAGATTCCCAATGTGTTTTGCAAGTTAGCATCTTTTAACTTATTTAGAATCAAAGATAAAAATTATCAAACATGAAAACTGCTGTTTTAATGACTTGGTTTCACATTGAAAACATTTTAACAGGAAAATATTTATTGTGATTTACAGTTATTTGGGTAAACACTAAAAATTGTTGTCTTTTAAAACAAATATTGTTTTGGTACGGTGTTCATCTGTTGCTAAATTTCAGAGAAAATCCTATTAGTCATCTTTATATCGCAAAATAATGTTAAATCATTGAAGTTTAATCTAAAATTATTCATTTCAATATAAGAATAAGTTATTCTTAACTGCAATATCACAGTATATCATCTAATCTTTCACTTATACATGTATACAGTCTTTTACAGGTTTACATAGTATGCTCTTTGTAACTTTTAAATACAATAAAAATCCAGGCTGAAAATGCTATTAAAACATGAAGGCGGTAAAAATATGAGGAAATATAAACAGCCAAAATTGAAGAGCACTTTCTAATCAAATGTTTATAGCTTCCCAAATTATTTTTGTCTTTCCATAGGCGATCCAGTCTAGTGATCACCACAAAACTCTATTGGGGAGGAAAGTAAGTGTATATTAGTACTCATACTACCATCAATCCAGAATATACTGAAAAATGAATCAATTAAAACCATCCCAACAGCAAAATATTATTCAGTATATCAATCCACGTCCCCAAATAAATGAGGCATGAATGAAAATAATTGCGATTGCTACTTTCATTAAAAAAGGGGCATCAAGTTGCATGCAAAAGTTTGAAGTGAAGGACAAATAGTCTATTAGCACAGGTGCTTTTTTGTTTCCGCATTGGTTAAACTGTCTGTGCTGGATAAATTGGAAAATTAAATAAAATAGCACCCACAGCAGCTTATGAGAACCGGTTTGCCCACCCCTCGATTTAGACGCTCATTCCAGAGAAGCTGCATAAGAAAATTGAACCTGCATATCAAATTTCAATTATCTCCAAAGCAGGCCGGAATGCTAATGGGGTCCCTAATGTGGCCGTAAAAGCGACACTACCAACTACTAATGCTGATGCAATTAGTGTGGGAGTTTGTGCTAGGGAGAGTTTCAATTTATAGAAATTGACTACATTTCGTAGGAGTGAAATGGACATGTGAAATATCCAATCATTTGGATTTACTATGTAGTCCATCTCTTTGGACAATGCTCGGACGTTTGGTCACCGGTCTTTTGGTCCCTTTTGGTGGCCGGTCAAATGGTGACAGGTAGTTTACTGTTGAAACCTGCTCTCAAAATTATATCTAAGAGAGAGAGAGAGTATAATATCTAAGTACTGTTTAATATTTTAGTACTGTTTAATATCCAAGTACTGTTTAATATCTAAGTACTGTTTAATATCTGAGTACTGTTTAATATCTAAGTACTGTTTAATATCTAAGTACTGTTTAATATTTAAGCACTGTTTAATATCTAAGTACTGTTTAATATCTAAGCACTGTTTAATATCTAAGCACTGTTTAATATCTAAGTACTGTTTAATATCTAAGTACTGTTTAATATCTAAGTACTGTTTAATATCTAAGTACTGTTTAATATCTAAGTACTGTTTAATATCTAAGTACTGTTTAATATCTAAGTACTGTTTAATATCTAAGTACTGTTTAATATCTAAGTACTGTTTAATATCTAAGTACTGTTTAATATCTAAGTACTGTTTAATATCTAAGTACTGTTTAATATCTAAGTACTGTTTAATATCTAAGTACTGTTTAATATCTAAGTACTGTTTAATATCTAAGTACTGTTTAATATCTAAGTACTGTTTAATATCTAAGTACTGTTTAATATCTAAGAGAGAGAGTTTAATATCTAATTACTGTTTAATATCCAAGTACTGTTTAATATCCAAGCACTGTTTAATATACCTCCACTGTTTAATATCTAAGTACATTTGACCGGCGACCAAAAAGGACCAAAAGACCTGCGACCAAACGTCCGGTCACGCTTTGAACAGCCAAAAAGTTTCAACCTATGTTTCATCAGACAGGACAAATCACCCAAAATTAGAAGGCTTCATATTGCAGTCATTAAAAAAAACCACAATTTGGGCTGTCTAGACTTTATTCATCTGTATGCTAATGTGTGTGTATTCACAGGTATTTGTTTTCTTTTTGCATTCCAGGGCAGAGACAGAGAGAGGCCTCAATAGAAAACACATTATTGAAGGTAACAGATGTTCTCTCCTCCTGCTTTGTCCTTCACATCATCCCATTTCGTGGATCCCTGTTCCCCCTTTCTAATCTTCTTCTTTTATCTGGGTTCATCGCATCGTCTTTTTTTCCTGTCTGTGTCTTCTCAGACTGAATGAAACGTTGACAAATGGTTTGCAAAATTATTGTGGGTCAATTCATCTTTTATACAACTTCCCATGGAATTTTTTCATACATATTTGATTTAACATTGAAAAATAAATTCTAGGAAACACAGTTATCTCTTCCACGCAGGGCCAGTTTTTGCTATATGCAATGTGGGCGAATAGCAAGGGTGCATTTTTAATTGGGGTGCACAAGAGCTCTACTATTTATTTATTTAAATTATTATTTGACCCATTTTCTAGTCTATTATCCATTATTACCACATCATGTTAACCAGGACTGCCTCTGCTTCCACTTTTATTTCCATCACTTGATTTTGCAAATGTGAAATTCCATTCATAATGTTTATGGAACTAAAACCAAAGTGGATTTTTTCCTCCTGAGACCCCTCCTGAGCTAAAATATAAAAGTTCAAGTCCAGTCAGTCCTCATCCTAGACACCCATGAGGGGAATGATCATTTATTTGAATCCCCTGAGAACCAAGGGGGTGGAATTAAGCCACAAATTGAAGACAATGCATTACTTTTGGATATAATTCTTCACTCTAAACCCCATTGCAACCCTCCTCCAAACATGCCTTTTGGCCCAATGCGCATTGCACCTCTCACAGTGACTCAGCTCTCACTCACATAATTAGCATTCACAGCAGCTACTCCAACTTGCCCCTTCAAACAAGTGTGAGTTTTGCAGTTTATTACTACTACAAAAAGAATGGACGCCAATGAGTTAAGGACATTTTTAAGTTAAAAAAAAGTGTGATAGCCTGCAGTGCATTGGGTCTGATTTGAGGTGTCACATTTGTAAGAGTGCACATAAGTATGTTATATCCACTGTGAGCTCGGGAACCATATTTGGATACTTGTATCATAAGTGGGGCAGTGGATTATGTCGTCTGATGTCGCTTAGGCAATTAGCAAATGACACTAATAGCATGATTGACTTATACTGATAAAGAATCCTTGTAGAAATTGAGATGTTCCTAAAAATGTGGGAAGATAGATGCCAAAAAGTCAAAAAACAAGAGCATTTTTTTGCCTAAAATGTGAAAATGTCAATTTAGTCATTTTAATGAATGTAGTATAATATGCAGTATTTTCTCCTCTAATTCTCATTCAAGTTGAAACCCACAAACAAGCTCGCTAAGCTTATTTTGCATTATTAAACACTATGAATCACTATAAGCAAAGATCGGGGGCCTAAGGTTATCCTTGGCTCATAGATTAAGCGCCAAATTGAGTTTCGCCCTCTGACTCGTCCCAAGAACACTTCTAATGAGTACCACAGATGAATACTGCCGAGGCGACTGCAAGAAAATGAGTGTCTCTGCGCACTCTCTTGGAAATTTAGCACACGGGACTGAGTGATTCCTTGACTGGCTCATTTTTTTGTGGAAACAGAATATATTGTTCATAGCAGACACCAGAGGAATGTCTTTATTGTTCAACATCTTGTTTGATGCTCCAAAAATAGACTTCGCTTCAGAGCCGGGTAAAATAATCTCCATAACGGAGGGCTCAGATTAGGATCCATGTTCTGTCTGTTTCTGGGATTTTGGGAGTGCAACTGAAATCTCCACTGGGATTACTTACAGACAAGGAAGCCTCTGGCACTAATCTACCTCGCACACTTAAACAGTGGAAGGAGGATGTGTATGGAGTTCCCCTTGACAATCTATTAAATAGCTGCCCTCATTTAAGACATATTTTATTGTAAATGTCATTACAAGTATAGCCTTCATCATTAAAACATCATTTCGAATTGACCGAAAAGTTTTATATCACAATGCATATTATGTATTACACTACTTACAATCTGAGATACATAGTTAGACCAAACGTCTGTGCGACCAAACGTCTGTGCGACCAAACGTCTGGGCGACCAAACGTCCGGGGCGACCAGACGTCCCGGGCGACCAAACGTCCCGGGCGACCAAACGTCCCGGGCGACCAAACGTCCCGGGCGACCAAACGTCCCGGGCGACCAAACGTCCCGGGCGACCAAACGTCCCGGGCGACCAAACGTCCCGGGCGACCAAACGTCCCGGGCGACCAAACGTCCCGGGCGACCAAACGTCCCGGGCGACCAAACGTCCGGTCACGTAGTTGGTTGGATATACGCAATAACTTCACTTTAAGAATAAAGTTTAGCTCACCTGTGGTGCTCAAGAACATTTGACAGATAGCCCATCTTTCATTTTTTGATATTCTATAGCGATAGAAATAGCATGCACAAGGTAAACATCAATCTTCACTTCTTTGTGGTATAAAAAGTCCACATAGACTTCTGACACCAGGCTATTTGCGTGCTGGGGAATACTCAAAAGTTCATGTTACGAATGCCTAAAATGATACTGTTATAAATACTAGCTACTGTTATTGGGACTCGAGCATATTCACATTGATGGCTATGTTGTCCTATTGCCTTAAAATGCTGAATATTGTTTGACAAGCCATTTATTTTATGTTCATGTTGAAGTACTAGAAAAGTCTATGCTTGTTAAGACAGTTCTGTACTTTAATAGGACGACTGAGTCATACTCATAAGGTTTTTCCAAGGGTTCATGACTCTTCTATTTTTTTGGACATTTTATTGTAGTCCTGTTGTGACTTATACAGTAAATTGAGTGTTTTTTTATGTGCAGGTTTAAAAGGTTCCCTCCAGAGAATGCAGTTGGAGTATGTCGATGTAGTTTTCGCAAACCGACCGGACAACAACACACCCATGGAGGGTAAGTGGCTGCCCTTGCAAATGATTGGGGGGTCCAGGTTGGGGACAATGCATATTGTTCTGCAACTTGAGAAGGTGTTACAATAGTAGAAGGGCCCCCACCAGATCTGTGGTCTAAGAGGATTAGTGTTTGCATGCGCACATCTATGCTTGGCACATACACACACATTTCCACTAATCGGGAAATTTTGCCTCGACTCTGGTTTGCTATTTTCGCCTACGGGTGTCACTCTCTTTCTCTCAGTGGGATCATGGCTTTCCATGAAGAGTCTTGGATCTCCCTGCTTTTCAGAAGCAGGATTATCTGGTCCTCTTGGGTAAAACTGGTAGATATTTTGGTTGGACTCTGCTTGTCTTTCTTTGACACCTGCTTTCTTCCCTACTTGTGTATTCTGTTGCCACTTTTTGACTTATTCTTGGTGTCTCGGCCAGACCTCGTGAATGGCAACCAAGTCAGTGAGCTTAAAAAGTCAGCAAACCTTGCCCTAGTTGTCCAATTAAACTGAGTTCTGAAAAACCCATATTTTCACGACTATAAGGCGCACTTAAGTCTTAAATTTTCTCCAAAATATACAGTATGTACTTATAATCCAGTGTGCTTTATATATAGAAAAAAAATTAAAATGTGTCATTCATTGAGGGTGCGCCTTTAAATGAGTTGCGCCTTATAGTCGTGAAAATACAGTATTGTCCACAACAGCAATGTAAACAGAGGGCACTTTAAAATGCTAAGAAAGCCATCTTACAGGAGAAGGTTTGTATTTGCATTTGGTTTTGTGACTTTGAGTGTTTGTGACTCTGTGCTAGGCAACTCCTGTCCCTTGAGGCAGCAGAAAGTGATGTAATAGAGGCCAAGTCTTCCTTTGTTAAAATCACTGACTTTCTTCTCAGGTCAACTCATCACTCAACAATAACTCTTGTTTTCCACCCCTGCTTTTAGCATTCATCTTTTTTTGTTGTTGTACTAATGCTCGACGGGCTCAGACGTCCCATACAGATCTTCATTAGACTTTATTGTTGTACTGAGTAATGACAAAGTATAAAATTGCAGGTCGAAAAGTGGCAATCCAACATTGTGTCAATAAACAAACATAAAAGTCTCCCATTAGACCAGCATTAGGCAAGATGGCACCTGAGAGAGCACAGAAAAAAAAACTATGTCAAAATCCTTCTATTGTTTTGATAGATAGACGATGCAGTCTGCAGTAAAAGTCTCCCACTCATTTTCATTTGACAGACCCAAAAGCAGCACACTGACTTCACTCAATTAACTGAATGTGAGAATTGGCCAGACAGAAGTAGATGAAGAGGCGGGTTTTGTGGCAAGCAATGAATAAAATCCATTATAAATCTCTTTGCATTGGTCAATCCATTTGCATTGTATTGAGATTTCATCATTCAACTCGTGTCTTTCCACCAGTCTTCAATAAATGTATTAAAGGGCTATTCTAAACCAGAGGGGTCTCTTAAAAGCCACCTGATACATCTGAGTTATTGATATCGCAAGATTAGATTGGATTAGATAACTTTTATTTTACTATTATTGCACAGGACAAAGGAACATTGCAACAAAATGCTAATTGCATCTAAGATGCCATTTTTAAATAGGGGAGTATTATTATTGTTTCTCATTTTTGGCGATGCAAGCGATTGGTCGACCATGTTTATTAGTGATTTCAGTTTATATACGTACATAAACACATATATACATACATACACATAGACATACACATACATATATAAGCACATATATACATACATACGCACATATATACATACATACACATAGACATACACTTACATATACATATATAAGCACATATATACATACATACACATAGACATACACATACATATATAAGCACATATATACATACATACACATAGACATACACTAACATACATATATAAGCACATATATACATACATACACATAGACATACACATACATATATAAGCACATATAAACAGACATACGCATAGACATACACATACATATATAAGCACATATATACATACATATACATAGGCATACCCATACACATGCACCAATGTTTTCCTTAAAAGGTTTGTACCAATAGCAACTCAGTATCATTAGTTGAAGTGCAAAATGGGATTAGCCATTCAAAAAATATCTATATATCACCCACAATGCTCCTTTTGAATGTGCCATCAGGGTGTTAATGGAGAATGCTGGATATCTCACCTATGACACATGGACATCTGTTGATAGAGGCCACATTGTGGTCCTATGAATGAAAAATTATGGATCATATTCAGCATCTAGTTACAATTTCTAGTTAGCAACATGTATTCTTCATTGCAAATAGATTTGATGAACAGGTTTTACCATCATCTTGATATATTACTTCTCTTTTTTTTTTGGAGCTGCTATTTCTCCTCCCACCTGATTCACCCACACACAGACTGGTACACACACACACTCAAACACCTCACACACACACACACTGTGTCTCGCTGAGGCACATCATGGCACAGCGAGGGAACTTCTGATGAAAAGAAAAAGAATCACTTTTTTTTCTTTTTTAATCAGATCCTGCTGGGTTCTCTTTGTATACTAACTTGCATACATAACTCTTATTGTCAGTATACAGCAGATGGTTCCTTAGTGCATTTAAAGGTCGATTAGAGACAAAAGCAATATCATATGTAATTTAAATTCCCTTCACTCTCGTATGCTTTTCTAGCCGAGTAGTTTATACACATTATTAAGAAACTATTTACCATTTGTAATCAACAGAACGGCTTTTTTTTTGTTCTCCTCTGTTTGTTTGTGAAGAGATAGTGAGAGCCATGACCCATGTGATCAACCAGGGTATGTCCATGTATTGGGGGACATCACGGTGGTCCGCCATGGAGATCATGGTAAGTGACACTCTCTTCCCCCATTACTGTATATTGCACTGGTGTCAAAGTGGCGGCCCGGGGGCCAAATCTGGCCCGCGACATCATTTTGTGTGGCCCGGAAAAGTAAATCATGAGTCCTGTCTTTCTGTTTTAGGTTCAAATTAAAATGAAGAGTATAGTCGTATATAAAATTTCCTGATTTTCGCCCTTTTAAATCGATATATGCTATTTTTTTAATCCATATTTTCTGTTTTTCTGTATCTACTTAATTATTCAGGAGGCCTACTCTGTGGCCAGGCAGTTCAATCTCATTCCACCAGTCTGCGAGCAAGCCGAATATCATTTTTTCCAGAGGGACAAAGTAGAAACACAGCTTCCAGAGCTCTACCACAAAATTGGTTGGTTTTGTTAATCTCGCTCTTGGGCCTCCCTTCATATTCTCTCCATAAAGCGGTTATTGTTTAATTTCAGGTGTAGGTGTGGTCTCCTGGTCTCCTCTGGCTTGCGGCATCATCACTGGGAAATATGACAATGGGGTGCCGGAGTCCTCCAGGGCCTCCATGAAGGTTGAATCTTATTTTGACCATCAGCCATTATGCAAAACCACCATAACTCATTCCTTACAATTGACAGCAGTAAACGTCCAAACTAATAATTCCCAGTTTTCTATTGTAATTGCATGCCATTAAAATGCTAATGGTAATACAACTGTAATACCTTAAAGTTACAAAACAGTAATCTGTTTTCCTTTCTTCTGTTTTACAGCCATACCAGTGGTTAAAGGAGAAAATACTGAGTGAAGATGGAAGAAAACAACAAGCCAAACTGAAAGAATTGGCTCACATAGCAGAGAAGCTTGGTTGTACATTACCCCAACTGGCTATAGGTTAGACAATAGCTTCTAATGTTTTTTTTTTTATACTTTAGAGGGCTGTATACTGTTTGTTTTACAAAATTGCAATACCTTGAATCCAATTGAGAAAGACAATTTAATATGCTATCTCACAATGCTTTCATTTTCCTCCGAGGATTTAATCAAGTTTATCGTTTCTTTTTTTTAGCATGGTGTCTTAGGAATGAAGGAGTCAGCTCGGTATTGCTGGGATCTTCAAATCCAAGCCAATTAACTGAAAATCTTGGTGCCATTCAGGTAAACGGAGTATTTGTATATCAAATGAATGACAAAAAACACAGAAAAATGTCAAATTAGGAATCATTTTGTTGTATTTCTCTATTGATTATTACAATTTGATGGCCCCCCTACCATTTTCTATTCGCATTATTTTCTATGAATGCTTTTATTTTGCACAAAATTTTATTGTGTGTTTTTTTTTTCAAGCCGGTGTTGTCTGTATTTGATCAAGTATTAAAGCAAGGCCTTGTGAACTCTAGGTAATTCCAAAGATGACAGCGGGTATCGCCTCAGAAGTGGATCACATACTGGGGAACCGTCCACACAGCAAAAAAGACTACCACCATTAGGATGATCCAGCTTCTAAAAAACAAACAAAAAAAGAAGTGTCCCTTGAAAGTGTATCAAAGCTCTCTCACGTACAGCCATGGCACAGCAAGAAGTGTTCAACTTTGCTGGTGTTACTCTGTTTTCGACTGTTTATTAATGTGTTCTGCTTGGCTCGTTAGCCACTCGTCTTTGTCCTAAAAGTGAGATGCTTGCCAAAGAATGCATGCTTACGATCGTGGCAGTCAGCAGATGCGACAGTGAGAAGATCCAAGGGGGTCTTTGTTTTGGGTGGAATCGTGACCGGACGTTTGGTCGCCGGTCTTTTGGTCTCTTTTGGTGGCCGGTCAAATGGTGACAGTTTCTGTTGAAACCAGCTCTCAAAATTATATTCATGAGAGAGTTTAATATCTAAGTACTGTTTGAGATGTAAGTACTGTTTAATATCTAAGTACTGTTTAATATCTAAGTACTGTTTGACATCTAAATACTGTTTAATATCTAAGTACTGTTTAATATCTAAGTACTGTTGAAACCAGCTCTCAAAATTACATTCATGAGACAGAGTTGAATATCTAAATATCTACTGTTTTCAACAGTACTTAGATATTAAACAGTACTTTAATATTAAACAGTGCTTAGATATTAAACAGTCCTTGGATATTAAACAGTACTTAGATATGAAACAGTACTTAGATATGAAACAGTACTTAGATATTAAACAGTACTTAGATATGAAACAGTACTTAGATATGAAACAGTATTTAGATATTAAACTCTCTCTCTTAGATATTAAACTCTCACATGAAAATAATTTTGAGAGCTGGTTTCAACAGTAAACTCTCTGTCACCATTTGACTGGCGACCCGAGCATTGGATGGAATCATCCTTTTTTTGTGTACACAATATTCCAACTGTCTAGAGTGGAGAATAGTGTCATGAAATTTGTTTACGGTGAGAGTAATTCATCATTGCCGTGCAGTGAGTAACACAAATGTTGCTAGTATATATTTTATAAGACTGGACTGAAAAGTTAATTTTGCCTCATTAGTTGTTTGCAGGTTCGTGGCAAAAGAATATACAATATACTTTATAGATGATATCCTGTGTAATTAGGGTCGACTCTCGGCAGACAAGAGACTACGTTGCATTCTTTTTTGCAGCTTAAGCTGAAGTGTCAACTTGATATATTGTTCCAGTATATATAATGAACGGAGTTCAATTACTATATTTTTTCCCAGAATACTCATGCTGTACTTGTGTTTTACTTGACGAGTCGTTTTTACAAGCAACAAAATTAGTCTGTTCCTCTTCACTTGTTTTCAGTTCAGCTGTTCAGGTTAATTCATTTTTGTTGTCGTGGTGGAAGAATGATGAACAGTATCTACAACTAACAAAGCCACTTAGATATAGCCAATAAAAACAACACAAATGGGCCCCTCCAATTATTGTACTTGGTTCATGCTGTGCTCCTACGCGTTTATTTCAGAAAGTGTTTGACAAAATCGCTCTTTGTTTTGCTCTCCCTCTTTTCAAGTGCATTTTTTTGGCTCATTAAAATTGTACATAAAAATAAAGAGCTTAATAAATAGCATGCAATGTTTTTATAAGACTATAAAGGGGATTATGGTCGGAAAAGGGCCAGTAAATAAAATTTTAGAAATCAATCTTTACACAGGATGAAGTCTGAACAAAGAGATGACTAATATAAGAATTTGTACAGTTGAGTACATTAAAATTTGGGTTATCAAAAGTACTTGATACTAAAATATTGTATTTGGATACAATATTTGATAGGAAAAGTATCAATTATTTATCATTGTTTGCTCTACCATAGATCATCAGTAATGGGGGGAAATTTTATATTTAGATTTTTAAGAATATATTTATAGTACTATGGTACTTTCAAAGTAACTATTTTTAATGCGTGTATTTTACTTTAATTCCTTAACAATTTTATTACAATTGACGAAAGTTGATTGGACGAAATACCACTACCACTCAAAGAGGGCGTGTCGTTACCTAGTTTATCCAATGAGCATTTTCCTGTTTCAAATCAAGACATTTGATTGGCTCAAAAGCCCTTCCTGTCCTTCGCTTGTGTTGACGGCGCATGCACCCCGCGTTTTACAAACATTGTTTTAAAGATTAACCAACAAACAAAAGTGATCGGTTCTAAACTTTTCCGTGGACGTGTCTTCCACGTTTTAGAATCCGCCATCGAAAGATAGAATGCTAACTTGGCTAAGTTAATAACACAGGGGACAGCGTTTCCTTGTCGACTATCGTCAACAAACCACAGCGCCCTTTATATACTTAAAGAATTTGCCTCTTCTCAGTAGTTGGTAAGTGTTATAATGACTATTTTTTGCATTTTTCCCGACCACATGCATTTCCTATACGTCATTTCTGTTTTAATTACTCGTACTAGTTGGAGATTTTACAAGAACAATGTCGTCGTTGACCAGTGAAGCTAATTCTGATGCCAAACGGCACTTGGTGGATCAGAGAGCAACTATTTGTGTTGTACCTGACCTTTCGTCTGACCTCTTGGAGGACGAGTTTGACATGAACAGATCTTACCCATCTGCAAAGAGACCTTTGCAGAAAAGAATCTTGTTGGAAATGCACCGACGTTATTACTGTGAATATTCCTCAGGTAAGAGATTGTTGCAAAACTCGTATATTTTTATTGATTTGCATGAAAGTGGATCAAACATTATATTGAAATTGTATTTAGTGACTACCACGGTTTGACTGGATAACGTATGTGTCACAGATAAATTAAATTAGATTTTTTTTTTCAGCAAGAAACCAGCAAAAACCCTCCATCCACCTTAACTCGGACCCTTCCCTTGCTGCCTTATCATGCCCACCCACAATGTCAGAATCCAAAGACAAACTTTTTGGTGATCTTATGGCGACAGATGGCGGACTGTCTGCTTCACCTTTGGTTTTTAACCCAAACAAAGTACTTCTCACAGTAGATCTCAAAAGCAGAGAGGTACAGTACTTTTTTTTTACAATACATAGATATATACACATTTTTATTTCGTTGTGTCTCACTTCATTCTTATTTTTCCCCCTCCAGATTACATCAGCTAATGATCAGGCTTCTAGTTTATTTTCATGCACCCCTGATGAGTTGTGTGGAACAAAGTTAATGAGCATTTTGAAGAAAACTACACAGGTTTTGGAACAGGCATTGCCTGAGGACTATCTGCTTAAAGATGGCAGTGTTGCATCCAGTTTTGGGAAAGTGGTATGTTGCTAACTCCTTTATTCCTCACCAATTACATGTTGATCATTTCAGTTCCAGATGATAGTTTTCTTATATCACACATGTTCTCCTTTTTAGGTTGATGTCATGACAATGCTTGGTGAAGTGCCAATGCTGGTTTCCATCCACAAAGAGTCACAAAATGCAGAGCATATCTTTGTCAAGATGGAGAATTTACAACGGATTTCTGCTACTCTGACGTTTTCCCAAGATGTAAGGACATTATATTTGATGCATTTTGTTGTCATAAGTGCCTACATACTTTAATTTAATACAAAATGAACATTTTTTTAAGTCCAAACAAAATAATATTTAACTGCAAACAAAATGACTTAAGAGTAACTAACAGTGTATCTTACATTTGCTTAATTATTAATTTTAAAGCAGTTTTTCCCCTACACATGTTTTTTCTGCATGCGTCTACCTTTTTTTTAATTATGTAATGCCCAATTAAAATATATTGTGTTCATCCTCAGGGAAGTATTCTTACCTGTGACTCAGCATTTGCTCATCTCCATGGTTACCACCATCCTGAGGATGTCAAAGGACTTTCAGTTATGGAGTTAATCCCCTCTTTACAAATCCCTCTGCACTGTCAAGCATTGCCTAAAGTAAGCACACTTTACTTTTAACATTGTAGTATTCAGTAAAGCAAATTTGCCTATCAAAGTATGTCTTTTTGGTCTTATAGCAGATTTCTGTTTCCTCACTCCTGCATAGATGCTGAGAGTTCAGAGAGTGTGTGGAAGAAGTAGAGATGGCGCATCGGTGCCGCTTTGTGTTAAACTTCAGGGGGCTGTCGAGTGTGCGGGACCCCAGCAACAACACAATGGGCCGACCCACTCACATTTTATTGAGAGTTTTCATGGAGATGCGGCAGGTAAGGAGGAAAACTTATGTGGTGAATGGTTAAATGTATGGTTTTTGCTTGGAATGTGATAATGTAGTGGTGTCTGAAATGTTCAGAAAAAATTATATATGTGAAGGGCTAACATGAAATATTTTCACATTTGTTTGTTAAAGATTGGATTGGAATCGGGTGAAAGACATCGGTTTTTTTAAAGTGTGTTTAAGGGTGAATTCATTGGTTGCCATGGCAATGAAACATGATGCCAGTCTTCCCAATTGGAATGGATTTGATGTATATGACTGTCAATGGCAGTGAAGGATTTTAGATTTACAGCAAAAAAAATGAACAGGAGTCGAAACAACCTATTTTTTAATAATTGTGTGGTCAGATTTATTATTTATATATTTTATATAGATTTATTATTTATGTATTTTATATTATTATATTGGCGCTGATAATCGGCCTATACTTAGAATCGATGGTCCCTTTTAAGCCCAAGTGCGCAATTGTGCACTATTCTCATCTTCTTTGCGCAGCAGCAATCATATGGCGTGCAGTAAATAAAATCCCAACTTTTTTTTTAACCCCTTTCCCCATGATGGCACCGTTTACATGGCAACCGGTGGCAGTAGCTCTGTCCACTCTTATGTTTTTCATGTTTTACAGCATGTTTTACATGAAAAATTAGAGGGAACATTGACATGCACCTGCTTATGCCAGGTGTGATACTAGTGTGCCCATAGCGACCAATCATGTCACTCACACTGGTACTCAGTGCAACCTCATGAAGGTTGTCTTTCTGCCCAGACCAACAAAAAATTAGAGGGAACATTGCTTAGGATCCTTTAGTTTTCCATATTTAATGATATTTTTATAGTGCGTTGGGAGCCTTAGTTTGTACACCGTCGCAATAACGTGTTTTATTGTCTTTATCCAGGCATTGAGGGAGACAGCAGGGTCGTCTCCCCCTGCCCTACTTTGGAGTACAAGGGAACCGTCTGGGCGTTCGCCCCACTGAGCTGCCTCCTCCTCCTGCGAGCTGACGGCTCAATCTGCAGCATCCACAATCAACAGGCTCTCCGTCTGTTCGGCTACAGCAAAAACGAGCTGCTGGGAAAGGTCAGCCAACGACGCCGGCTGCGAAAGGGTTTTTGCCAAGTTTACTGTGTCACCGCTACTTTTTATGGTCTTCAGTGCGTCACTTTCCTCATGCCGGGGTTCTATGGAAGGATGTCCGATTCTGTCAGTGAGAACGGTCCTTCCCAAGAAGCTCTAGCAGAGACGGCTAAAAGTACAGCAAAATTTGGTGAGGATTATGACAGCCATTGTGATATGTGTAATAACTCATGGCAGAATTGGCCTCAGATGCGGATCCGTCCTCGTTGGTGGCTGGAGATATGGCCACGGTACACCAAGCCTGCAGCAGAAGAGCATCCATGGGAAGAGGAAGGATCTTCACTGGAAACTGTACCAAGCTAGATAAACAAGGAAGTGCTTTGTCTACACTGTCCTCTCCTGCTGTGTCCTCAACTCGTGTTTTGAAGTAAGTCAGGTTATGAAATGGTCATAAAACTGCAAAAAAAAGTACATTTCAAATTATTTTGTCAAGTATATTTCCAAGTGAGGTCTTGTTTTTTACTGAGTGCATTTGCATACCAATTTTCCCTTTTAATTCTAGCTCTGATTTAAAATTCCTTGTCAGTTATTGTCCCCACAGTGCTAATGACACCCAAGAACTGTTGGAGCAGGCAGCTCAGGTTGTTGCTACATGTAGTAGTAGTAGTAGTAGTAGTAGTAGTAGCCTCTCCTCAGACACGGGTGAAACTACTGAGGCTCTCTTGAGGACTTTTGCCTGGGTGGAACGTCCAGAGGGAGATACCACTTGTGTTATTTCCACTGAGCAACTGGGATCGAAATATGAACCAGCAATTATGGAAAATAATACCCATGCAGGTAGTATTATTCTGTTATTCTCCTTATTTTAACCAAAAGCTTTACAAAATGTATAACTTTTGGACTTTTTAACAGTCAATTCTTATCCTATCTATAGGCAATCAGAATGGACATGCACATAACAGTGTCCAGTCTTCTAATGTGGCCAAAGATGGATGCTTACGTGGTTCTTCTGTCCTGCAAGAATCCAGCTTTGAGGTCATTTCAATGGGGAGCAGGTACGTGGAATTACATTTTTTCCCCTTTTCAAAGTATTTAGACTACAATACCAATATTCTTAATGGGATTTGTAGACTTACCCATTCAGTTGAATGATAAAAGTATGTAGTTCAAACCCTATAATGATTATTGAACAAAAATATTCAATAAATCTTTTTTTTTTAAGGTCGTCTTCTGGCTTTTGCGAAAAGTTTGCCGCTCAGCCCGGTTCTGATCCACTCCGACCTGAAGTCAGCTGTTATCTAGACGTCAACAGCCATGGCGATCTGGTTACTCAAGCCATGGCTGAACTGGATCTGAGCAGCGCGGTTGTACTCAGCGTCCAAGATGGCGTTGACGAAAACCAGCACTCCATAACGTCCTGTGATACGGATGAGCTCCTACGCACCCCCTCGCCATGCGATCTCGACCCGGAAGATCGGCCCACCGGTCCCGAGAAGGAGAATAAATATCATTCTGCCGAAGAGCAGTCGGAGAACCAAGCTGGGATGGATCAATGGCCTGCTCTTTCTTCCATTCACAAAGAAAGCGGGCAAGAATTTTGCTTGACTGGCAGTAAAGGTGACGTTCCGTCAAATAGTGAGCTTCCTGCTACATCCACACCAAAGAAACAGAAGATGATTGAGGTTGCACTCAAGTCTGACGCCCCGCAGTTCCTGGAGGGACGTTTTGAAGCTAGTGCTTACCATAGAGACGGCACAAGAGTTGGTAGGTATTCCTTTCTGTAAATTCTGCAAACTTTTTCGGCCAAGGAGGCAACATTAACTTTAAAAATTTGACAGATGGCCCGGGTCAGCACAAGATATGATACAAATAAAAAAGTGCATCCGTTAATAGTACATATGAAACATATAAAAAATACAATTATTTGATTGTCGCTCCATTTTGGCAGCATAATAATACAATTTTATCCCTCTAGAGGTGCAGTGTGACGTTGTCCGGGCCGATCTTCCTGACGGAAGTATAATGTACTGCGTGTGGATGAGCCGGCCTGGTCAACAAGGGTCATTTTTGCAAAGTGATCGATCCCTGATCGACAAGTCTACAGCCAGTTTTGGAGAGGTTGGTTGAATTGAATCAAGTGTTGGATTCAATGGCCTATTTATGTTTTTATTTCTATGTTACTGCTACAGGGGAGCAGAGAGGGACGTCATGGTGAGGCACTTCGCTCCACTTTGGACCTGGAGAATTCTCGGGCATGCGATGGGCAGTTTGAAGAAGAGTATAGGCCTATTAAAGCGGTTGGGAAAGGAGCCTTTGGGTTTGTCTGGAAGGCGATACGGCGCTGTGATGGACAGGAAGTAAGAACATGATGATGTACACATGATGGCACACTTAACAGATGTATTAACCATTTCATTTATTGTCTTTTAATATGTTATCGTGTTGGAATAGTAGCCTTTTTTTTTTTTTTTTTTTTTACTAAATCTATGACAATTGTAGGTTGTCGTGAAGTTTATCAGCAAGGCCAGGATCATCAGCGACTGCTGGGTACACGACCCCATGTTGGGTCAAGTTAGCCAGGAGATCGCCATTCTGACTCGAGTGCAGCACCATAACATCGTTAAGGTAAGATTCCAAACCTCTGGATTAGAATGCTAAACTTTATTAGAGCGTGTTCAATTATTTTGATGTTACCAGTAGAATATGTTCTGAATTGATGCTCGTTTTAAGCTTGAATCCACATTTTTAATGCAATTTATTGCAATCCAATTACAAGTGATATGCCTTCTAATTCATTGTGTCAAAGTGGTGGCCTAGGGGCCAATTCTGGCCCGCCACATCATTTTGTGCCGACTTTCTGTTTTAGGATCAAATTAAAATGTACAGTATAGATGTATATTACATTACCTGATTTCCCCCTTTTTAAATCAATAATTGCAATTTTTGATTTTTTTTCTATTTTTAGTTCAAAAATAATTTTGTAAAATCTAAAAATATATAAAAAAGCTAAAATAAACATTGTTTTAGATCTATAAAAAAACTGAATATTCAGGGCTTTTAATCCAGTTCAATTAATTCATTTATAAATTTAAAAAAAATCTAAATATTATATCTAAAATGGTCCGGCCCACATAAAATCAAGTTAACGTCAATGCTGCCCGCAAACCAAATTTGACACCCTTACTCTATACTATAAATTGTAATTCCATGTTCCTTGCCTCTGCTGTCAGGTGCTGGAGGTGTTTGAAAACGGAAGCTTCTTCCAGATGGTGATGGAAAAACACGGAGACGGTTTGGATCTTTTTGAATTCATCGACATGCAACCGCAACTGGACGAGCCGCTGGCCAGCTACATCTTTCGACAGGTCCGTCCTTACAGGTGCAACTCTGTAACGTTTCCCCTTTCCTAAATATTCACTCTGTCTTGTTGTCTCCTTCATCCCAAGCTGGTTGCGGCCATCTTTTACTTAAGGTCAAAGAACATCTTGCATCGAGACATTAAAGACGAGAATATCATCATTGACAAGTGTTTCCATATCCGCCTCATTGACTTTGGCTCTGCGACCATGATGGCTCCGGGGAAGCTTTTTTACAATTTCTGTGGTACTTTGGAGTACTGCTCCCCTGAGGTTCTCCAAGGAAACCCGTATGTACCACCATACATTTCTAAATTGTATTTATTCATAGAAAAATGAAGATTAAAGCAGTTCTAGATGTAATATCTCAGTTCTGTCATCATCATTTTCTATATTTTAGCCCACAGGTTAGCAAAGAGCCAAATGCACTCATCAAAATAGCCGCATGTGGCTCCTGAGCCATAGGTTCCCTACCCCTGGTTTACACTCAACAACAGAATACTTTATGACTTCAAATGGGCCATAAACTTTAAAGATGTGCCTTTTAAGTAACACATAAAGTAATCATAAAGTCATTTAAAAGTGTTTGTGAGGCATGACTGTCATATTTAAGCAGTTTACAGTGTTCTTGTAAGGACCAAAGTGAATTCATATTCTTTCATTTAGGTACGAGGGTCCGGATTTGGAGATGTGGTCTCTTGGGGTTTTGCTTTACACACTGCTGTTCAGCGAAAATCCCTTCAGTGGAGTAGCTGAAATCTTGGAAGCAAAGATCAGGCCACCATTTCCACTCTCGTCAGGTACTTAACTATAATTTATGATGTATTTTTTTATTATTTTTTGATCAACTTCTTACAGTGTATTGAATGGAAATGACATTCATCTGTCTCCGCTGTTACTGTTATTTTAATAAGAAAAATAGTGTGCAGTGGAATGTAAACAACATTTTTCGGGTAGCATCATTGTTTTTTTTTAGACAGGCAGTGAGGAACACCTTTCCAAAATAATGAGGGTTTTAATACATTTATAGTGTACCATGTCAAATGAGGGTAGTAGTTTGCTGCCACCATCTGGTGGCAGAGTGTCCACAGCACAAGTTTAAAGTCTGATTTTGCAAGGGGAGAAAAAACTGAACTAAACTGAGCAAAACATAAGTTGAGGAATTTGGATGTCACACACTGTTTATTACAATATTCCAAGAAAACCTGGCAGTGACAGCTAAATACTTCCAAAATGAGGAAACATCCATGATACATAAATAACAACAGTTTATTCATACTAACTTTACTAAGACTAGCAAATAGGCACAAAGTAGTACCCACGTCATCAAGTGTTTTTATACGAGGAAAAAAACATTCACAAAACCGAAATGTGATATTTCGTTTGTTTAAATTCCAAGTAACTTTTTTGGAATTTGCTTTATGTATCAGAATTAAACAGCGTGTTGTGTGGACTGCTGCACCCGAAGCCCACCCAAAGGATGACATTAGACCAACTACTTTTGGAGTCTTGGGTCAGCCAGCCCATTTCGTTGGCTGAGTATACTTGGACGGAGGTGATCCCTGCAACTCATAACAATTGTAAGTTCTTAAAAATATTTATAAATGTTTTTCCCTTTTGAAAGTGAAGTATACACTCATAGTTCTTTTATTTATTTTTATTTTTCATTCTTCTATTCAACAGTTCCACTGTCCAGTCCCCAACAATATGCAGGACCACATTTGTTTGCAGATGGAGGTGATGATACTCTTCCAGAAGAAGAGGATGATGAAGAATGCTTGTCCATGGTTGCCTTGGAAACGGAGCTCAAGAAGTACCTCAATGAAAACTAGTCTGAGGAAAAAAGGCCAGACGTTAGTCCAACATTTGTTTTTTCTGTAAGACTGATTGCTATTTTGGATTTTATTCTTTAGCTCAACCTCTTTTAATTAATTTTTTTAGGTCTTATTTTTCCAAAGCATTTCAATTTTAGCACTAATTCGTACAATTGAAGAGTTTACATGAATATATACTGCCTTAACCAGACCTATTGATTTTAACACTAAATTAATTATAATGTATTTATATTTTTTTATATATTTATTTATTTTGTTTGTGAATTAATGCATATTTACCAGGATTTTCTGTCTTTTCCCGCATGCTAAATGAAATTCTTTGCAATTTTGTAGATTCAATGGATCGCTCTTTGTCATTTTGTATGTGATTTTATGCACATTAAAAACTTTATGGAAAACATTGATTTCCTTGAGTTTTTTTTGTCTAATGTCGCATATGTAATACATTTTCTCTCCCTAAAGTAGTATTTTCCAAAAGGTAAATACGTATATACTATATAAGGTTCTGCTCTTTATTATCAGTCAAACCGGAACAATTCTTTGACTTGTTGTTGACGGACGGAATCATATTAGCGACGCTCAAACATGAACAATCCTACAGCCTTTCGTCGGGTGAGTCAATTTAACCACATGTGATTTAACTTTGACTTTTTTGTGAAATATTTTACTCCAAAACAGATATTTGTGTAAAATATCCTTATTTGCATTCCGCAAACTGTCGATCGCTGTCCTTCTAAATCACGTTAACCTTGATCGTAGTACCAATCCTAGTTGGCAAACTACCCTAACTGTTGTCAGTACTGTAGTATTAACAACACCCTGTCTTCACAGGTTTTGTGCATTTTAAGGAGCACTTCCTCGTCCATATACAGTTTATTTCAATCTGGTAGCTACCTGCAGCGTTCTTGCATACGGCGTAAATTATTCTGTTCCAAGAGTAGTAACCAACTACTACCAGGTGAGGGCAACAATGAGCAAGCATCCATCCATAGGACGACCAGTCCAGAGTTGCCCCTCTCCTCTCTTCTTGACATGGGCTTCACGCCCCCCCAGGCAGAGGAAATCTACCAATCATTATCTAAAGTGCGAAATGGAAGTGCCACCAAGAACCGATCGTCAACACTCATGGTTCTCTTCATGTTGGGGTTCAATCCCTCCAGTGTGGGGAAGATTTTGACTAAATGTCCTGACCTTTACAACATCGACCAATCGCTTCTCAAGCAGCGTATCGACAACCTGCGGAAACTTGGTTTGGTCGAGGGTGAGTGACTTTGCTTCTACTTTTTCTTCTTGTGTACACTTGTGTTAAAGCAAGGTTTCTGTGTGCAGGCAGCCTTCAACGGGTGGTGTCCCACTACCCCGCCATTCTGGCCACGTCTGTAAAGGCGGTCAAATACAAGACTGTCTTCCTCAAGGAAAAGTGTCTGTTCACCATGCAGCAGGTGACCGAGATCCTCAGAGACAGTCCGGCTATTGTGCATGAGGACCAGGACCAGCTGGAATATAAATTTCAGGTTAGGATACAGTTTTTTCTGTCAAACTTCAGATTGGTTCTAATTTTATTAAGGGTTCTTAAAGACAACAAACATATTTAATGATGTAAGAAAGATTTAGAACAAGTGTGTGGGCCGGACCATTTTAGATATAATATTTAGATTATTTTTTTTATAAATGGGTTAAAATAACTGGATTAAAATCCCTGAATATTCAGTTTTTTATAGATCTAAAACAATGTTTATTTTAGTTTTTTTAAAATATATTTTTAGATTTTACAAAATGATTTTTTGAGCTAAAAAGACAAAAAAATGATTAAAAAATTACTATTATTGATTTAAAAAGGGGAAAATCAGGAAATTTTGTATGCCATGAATTTAATTGTCCCCATAAAAACATTTATTAAGCTTACTCGTGAAGATAAAGCGGTTCAGAAAATGAATGAATTAATGACTCTTGGAAATGAAGTTTTGCAGCTTTAATATAACATTATTTTCCATTTGACAACAGTACGTCTTCTTCCGAATGGGCATCAAACAAGCACAGATGGTGAAGCACAAGTTATTTCGCTCCACGCTGGAAGAGTTACGCTGGCGTCACTCTTTCTTGGAGCGCCGTGGTTTGTACCAAACCCCCGACAAGAATGGGCAGACCCTCATAGTTAACCCCAAATTGGACAGCATCATCAATGTAGACTTGGAAAGTTTCCTGGCCCGTGCGGCAGGCGCGTCAGCCGAAGAGTACGTCGTCTTTCAGAAGCTGCTGGCCAGAGAGTGGCAGGAAGAGGAGCGTCACCACGGCGACGGCAGCGATGACGACTATAGCGATGATGAGGATGAGGAAGAGGAGATTGAAAGCAAAGATAGCTACAGGAAAAGGAGAAGAAATAATCATTGAAAGAGAGAAGACAAAGAAGGATTTAGGCCGGAAACAAAAAGACAACAACAAAGTTGAGGAGAAAATTACAATGACTTAACTTAAGATATTGGTTGGAAATAATAGACCAATGGCAAAATTCCTCTTTAGTTACGTCGTCATGAAGTTTTGCATTTAGAAAAAAACAGTCTAAACCAGGGGTGGGCAAACTTTTCAACCCGGAAGCCATATTGACTTTAACAATTTGACAGATGGGTCAGCACAAGATATGATACATATAAAAACGTGCATCCGTTAACAGTACATATGAAACATAAACAGAAAAAAAGGACTAAAGTATTAACATACTTATCACTCATCATTAAAGTAAAAAGTATTAAGTACAAATGTTGGACAAAGTCAGCGGCCCGGATTAAAAGGCCCGGTGGGCCGGATGTGGCCCGCGGGCCGTAGTTTGCCCACCACTCTTCCAGTGTTAAAAAAATCAACAAGAAGATCCAGATGCTTAAATTTAGCCTTTAATGACGTCAATAACTGAATGTCAACAAACAAAATGTTACTTCTGCAAGTTCATTTCTAAAAGTAATTTAAAAAAATAAAAAAAAAACTTGGTCCTATACTAAATATACATGAAATTGTAATTTTTCAAGAAAGTGAAGAATTGTCAGCATGAAGTTGTGCAAAAAAGGTAAGGTCAAATTATTTTCCTTTTTTTTAATACTATTGTTATACAAATTAGTGAAATTGAAATCTAAAGTTAAAACAAGTCCGATTGACTATTGTGTAAATAATCTAAGTAAAAATTCTGGGTAGGGCAATTGAATATAAGGATTATAAAACGATGTAAGTGATTTGATGCAGCTAGCAAGTAAGAAGGGGGAAAAAAGCGGGTAGCTAATGTTGGAAAAATCACCATCTTGTAACCATGTGATGGCTAAGTGGCCGTATGTAACTTTGCAGCATCTCTGGAATCATCTGTGTGAGTCAACAAGGAACTCCTCAGATAAGCACAGGCGGTATAAAAACAGCCTGCCATTCACACAAGACTTCACATCTAATAAACAAGCCACTCCGTCAAGGACGTCAGGTAAGAAAAGGAAGCTTTACTCTCTTCATATTATGCCGATAAGTACGTTTAGATGTAGATAAAAACAATTGATTCTCATGGCTTTTAAGTATTTTATTGCATGGTTTAATGGACTGATGGGTTGTTCATCTTTAGAGTCAAGTGGGTAGTCATAGTGATGCTTTTAATCAATATTTTTTTAAAAGAAGACTAATAATGAGGGATGCTAAATGTTTTTCTACCTTTTTAAAATCTTTCCACTTTATTAGAAGATTGCAATGGGATAAGAAACTGATTTTTAACTGTGTGTGTGTTTTTAGTATTACGTAATTGGTTGTTATTGTTGGCAATAGACTCAAATTGGATTGGGTGTCCTTTGCCGTCAATGGCAGGGAAAACATGGTCCCAGTTGATGTCTACAATCGGATATGAAACTGATTTTTAACATTTTTATGTGTGTTTTTAGTATTAAGTGATTGGTTGCCATTGTGTGCGATAGACGTCCAATTCATTTGGACTCAAATTGGATTGGGTGTCCTTTGCCATCAATGGCAGTGAAAACATGGTCTCAGTTGATGTTTCTACAACTGCCAATGACAGTGAATGACATAAATTAAGGGTGTCCAAATTATGGCCTCTTGCCCATTTGAAAATGTCCCTTCCATTGAACCAATGTTGCAATTCCCCAACTTAAAATCCAACTACATTTGGAAAGCTGACTTGGGTCACCGTCAATGGCAGCTAATGAAACTTAAAATTATGGACACTTAGTTCATCATCAAGCTTTTATTAACACTTCTCCTTTCTACAGGGCAAAAAACTGCAGCAAAAAGTGAATCAAAATGGCTGCAGAGCCCATCTTAATCAGCAACTTGACCCAAGAGTGGATGGCCACCCTGCTCAGTTGGCACCTGGAACTTTTCTTCATCCCTACCACCATGGTCACCTTGTCCACCATCGTAGCCAACGCCGTCCTCTTCACCTGCATCTTGGCTTCACGTGCCTTACGCCAGGAGACCCGCTACCTCCTGGTTGCCAACACCCTAGTGGCGGACATGTTATTCCTCAGCCTCAACTTAGCCACCAGCGTCGTCAACGCCGCCCAAGCCGAGGTCCCGTGGCTGTTGTGCGAGTTGGTGACGGCCGTGACCGTCACGGCCTACTGCTGCGCCATTTTGACCGTCACCTTCATGGTGGTGGACACATACGCCGCCGTGCGTTGGCCGCTGCGCTACCGCGACGTTCTACCGCCCGAGCGCACTCACAGAATCCTGCTGGGGGCGTGGCTATTAGCAGCTAGCTACCCGTTCACCCTGGTGGTCCTGATGGAAGTGGAGCGAGGGGGTCCGCATGACAAGGCGGCTGTGTGCTTGGTCCTCATCTCGCTGGGATTCCTACAGGCCAAAAACATGGCGGGGGTTAACACCTACTTCTTTGTAGCTGCTGTCATCTGTGCTGGGCTTATCTTCTGCTGCTATATTTGCCTCTATATGGAAACTAGAACCCAGGGTATCTGGCAGAACCGCTTCTCCAGAGCCCGGGTAACCGTCTTGGCCCATGGTATTTTGCTCCTACTTTACTTCATCCCTGGTTTTGTCTTCACACTGGAGCTGTTGCTGTTTCAAAGCCGAGGCGTCAGTCAGGATGTCCGAGTTTGGGTCAGCACGATCAATATGTGCGTGCTCATGTTGCTTCCCAGGGCCTTGGCGCCGTATTTGTACGGGTTACGCTACCGCGAGATCTCGGACACGTTACTGCAGCTGTTGCATCGGCATCGAAGACTCAGTCAGATCACCGTCACGTCATAGGCACAGTGCTCGGACGTTTGGTCGCTGGTCTTTTGGGTTCCGGTCTTTTGATCACCCTGATCCCCTGGGGTTTGATTCCCACATGGGAGACATTTTCTCTTAATTGTTTCTATATAGTTGTAGTCAAGACCTTCCATTAATGACAAAAGAAAGTGTGGCCAAATTGTGGCGTAGAGGTTAAGTCACCTGACTCCCATGTGGGAGACCTGGGTTCAAATCCTGTTCGGGACACAATTTCACTTAGTTTTTTCTGTGTTCTTGCAATCAAGAGACTCAAATGATTGCAAAGGAAAGTGTAGCTACTTGGTGGAGTAGTGGTTAACTCACCGGACTACTGTCTGGGAGACCTGGGTTCAAATCCCGGTTGGGATACTTTTTCACTTAGTTGTTTCTGTGGCCTTCTTGTCAAAACACTCAAATGATTACAAAGGAAAGTGTAGTCTAGGAAGTGTGCCTTGGTGGCACAGAGGTTTGTTCACCGGACTCTCGTTGGGGAGACCTGGGTTCAAATCCCGGTTGGAACACTTTTTCACTTAGTTGTTTCTGTGTATTTCTTGTTAAGACACTCAAATGACGACTCAGGAAAGTGTAGTCACTTGGTTGGCGCAGAGGTTAGAGCACTGGATTCCCGTCCGGGAGACCTGGGTTCAATTCCCGGTTGGGACACATTTTCACTTAGTTGTTTCTGTGAACTTCTTGTCAAGAAACTCAAATGACGACTAAGGAAAGTGTAGTCACTTGGTTGGCGCAGAGGTTAGAGCACTGGACTTCCACCTGGGAGACCTGGGTTCGATTCTCGCTGCCGTCGTTTGGCTGATCACGACACCAAGTAGTCTGGAAAATGGAACAAGAAGAAAAAAAAAAGAAAACCTTTTTAATTTTTATTAAACACTTAGTCATACTTTTCAGCAAAAGGTTATATTCCGAACTGCCTTCGGCAGTTCGGAAGACACTTGATGGACCTGTATTGCGAAAGGCGTTCTCGGGTCGGCCTTCGGCCGACCCTCGACCGCTTGCTTGGTCAGTGAACCGCCGACACCGGGAAGCGAACTCACGTTCTCTCGGTGCAAAGGCGAGTGTGCAACCCACTACACCAACTCGTGCCCCACTTATACATAGGTGTTGAAACGTTTTATCCAAGGAAATGGGGTGAAACACTTAGTCATTTTTTTGACTAAATGCTTCATCCACCACTGAACACTTGTTCAGTTAGACACTTAGCCATTAATACTTATTATTTTACCTGAACAATTGTGGGAAAAACTCTGCCCGCACTGGGAATTGAACCCAGGACCACAGGTGTGGGAGACTGATGACTTAACCACTGGGCCACCACCCTGTGAGAGAAAGCAGTAGTACTTGTACTTATATCTTTTTCATTTACCTGAATAATATTGGGAAAATCTTTGTATGCGCCAGGAATTGAACCCAGGACCACAGATGTGGTAGACTGATGACTTAACCACTGGGCCACCACCCTGTGAGAGAAAGCAGTAGTACTTGTACTTTTATCTTTTTCATTTACCTGAATAATATTGGGAAAATCTTTGCCTGCACTGGGAATTGAACCCAGGACCATAGATGTGGTAGACTGATGACTTATCCACTAGGCCACCACCCTGTGAGAGAAAGTGGTAGTACTTATACTTTTACCTCTGTCATTAACCTGAATAATATTGGGAAAATCTTTGCCTGGACTGGGAATTGAACCCAGGACCACAGGTGTGGCAGACTGATGACTTATCCACTGGGCCACCACCCCGTGAGAGAAAGAAGTAGTACTTGTACTTTTATCTTTTCCATTTACCTGAATAAAGTTGGCAAAATCTTTGCAAGCACTTGGAATTGAACTCAAGAACACAGAGGTGGCAGACTGATGACTTATCCACTGGGCCACCAACCTGTAAGAGAAAGCAGTAGTACTTGTTATTTTGTCTCTTTTCACTCCCAGGTCATACTTAGTACTTTAAGGTACCTTCAAGTGGGAAAAGTTAGTTAAGCAGAGCAAACCAGGATAGAAATAGTATAGTAGGGCTTTTTTCTTTAAAAAACGACATAGTATAGTAAGGCTTTTTATCTTCAAAAACGACATAGTATAGTAAGGCTATTTTCTTTAAAAAACCACATAGTATAGTAAGGCTTTTTTTCTCAAAAAACGACATAGTATAGTAAGGCTTTTTCTCTTCAAAAACGACATAGTATAGTAAGGCTTTTTTAAAATAAAAAACGACATAGTATAGTAAGCCTTTTTTCTTAAAAAAAACGACATAGTATAGTAAGGCTTTTTTCTTTAAAAAAAAAACATAGTATAGTAAGGCTTTTTCTCTTCAAAAACGACATAGTATAGTAAGGCTTTTTTCTTTAAAAAACGACATAGTATAGTAAGGCTTTTATCTTTTAAAAAAAAAACGACATAGTATAGTAAGGCTTTTTATCTTTAAAAAAAAAAAACGACATAGTATAGTAAGGCTTTTTTCTTAAAAAAAACGACATAGTATAGTGAGGCTTTTTTCTTTAAAAAAACGACATAGTATGGTAAGGCTTTTTTCTTTAAAAAACGACATAGTATAGTAAGGCTTTTTTCTTTAAAAAACGACGTAGTATAGTAAGGCGTTTTTCTCTAAAAAAACGACATAGTATAGTAAGGCTTTTTTCTTTAAAAAACGACATAGTATAGTAAGGCTTTTTTCTTTAAAAAAAAGATATAGTATAGTAAGGCTATTTTCTTTAAAAAACGACATAGTATAGTAAGGCTTTTTCTCTTCAAAAACGACAGTATAGTAAGGCTTTTTTAAAATAAAAAACGACATAGTATAGTAAGGCTTTTTTCTTTAAAAAATGACATAGTATAGTAAGGCTTTTTTTCTCAAAAAACGACATAGTATAGTAAGGCTTTTTTTTCTTAAAGAACGACATAGTATAGTAAGGCTTTTTTTCTTAAAAAAAAACGACATAGTATAGTAAGGCCTTTTTTTCTTAAAAAAACGACATAGTATAGTAAGGCTATTTTCTTTAAAAAACGACATAGTATAGTAAGGCTTTTTTCTTTAAAAAAAACGACATAGTATAGTAAGGCTTTTTATCTTCAAAAACGACATAGTATTGTAAGGTTTTTTTCTTTAAAAAAAACGACATAGTATAGTAAGGCTTTTTCTCTTCAAAAACGACATAGTATAATAAGGCTTTTTTAAAATAAAAAACGACATAGTATAGTAAGGCTTTTTTCTTTAAAAAACGACATAGTATAGTAAGGCTTTTTTCTTTAAAAAAAACGACATAGTATAGTAAGGCTTTTAATCTTCAAAAACGACATAGTATAGTAAGGCTTTTTTCTTTAAAAAAACGACATAGTATAGTAAAGCTTTTTTCTTTAAAAAACGACATAGTATAGTAAGGCTTTTTTCTCTAAAAAATGACATAGTATAGTAAGGCTTTTTTCTTTAAAAAAAACGACATAGTATAGTAAGGCTTTTTTCTCTAAAAAATGACATAGTATAGTAAGGCTTTTTTCTTTAAAAAAACGACACAGTATAGTAAGGCTTTTTTTCTCAAAAACACGACATAGTATAGTAAGGCTTTTTTTCTTAAAAAGACAACATAGTATAGTAAGGCTTTTTTCAAATAAAAAACAACATAGTATAGTAAGGCTTTTTTCTTTAAAAAAACGACATAGTATAGTAAGGCTTTTTATCTTCAAAAACGACATAGTATAGTAAGGCTTTTTTTTCTTAAAAAACGACATAGTATAGTAAGGCTTTTTTTCTTAAAAAACGACATAGTATAGTAAGGCCTTTTTTCTTAAAAAAACGACATAGTATAGTAAGGCTTTTTTCTTTTAAAAAACGACATAGTATAGTAAGGCTTTTTATCTTCAAAAACGACATAGTATAGTAAGGCTTTTTTCTTTAAAAAACGACATAGTATAGTAAGGCTTTTTATCTTCAAAAACGACAGTACAAAAAACGACATAATATAGTAAGGCCTTTGGAAAAAACGACATAGTATAGTAAGGCTTTTTGCTTTCAAAAACGACATAGTATAGTAAGGCTTTTTCTTCAGAAAAAACGACATAGTATAGTAAGGCTTTTTCTTCGGAAAAAACTACATAGTATAGTAAGGCTTTCTTCTTTAAAAAACGACATAGTGTAGTAAGGCTTTTTGCTTGAAAAATCGACATAGTATAGTAAGGCGTTTTGCTTGAAAAAACGACATAGTATAGTAAGGCGTTTTGCTTGAAAAAACGACATAGTATTGTAAGGCGTTTTGCTTGAAAAAACTACCTAGTATAGTAAGGCTTTTTGCTTTCAAAAAACGACATAGTATAGTAAGGTTTTTTGCTTGAAAAAACAACAGAGTATAGTAAGGCTTTTTGCTTTCAAAAACGACATAGTCTAGTAAGGCTTTTTCTTCGGAAAAACGACATAGTATAGTAAGGCTTTCTTCTTTAAAAAACGACATAGTATAGTAAGGCTTTTTGCTTGAAAAATTGACATAGTATAGTAAGGCTTTTTGCTTGAAAAAACGACATAGTATATATAGTAAGGCTTTTTGTTTGAATAAACGACATAGTATAGTAAGGCTTTTTGCTTGAAAAAACGACATAGTATATATAGTAAGGCTTTTTGTTTGAATAAACGACATAGTATAGTAAGGCTTTTTGCTTGAAAAAAACGACATAGTATAGTAAGGCTTTTTGCTTGAAAGAATGACAGTATAGTAAGGCTTTTTCATCCACCACTGAACACTTATTCAGTTAGACACTCAGCCATTAGAACTTATTCTTTTAACTGAACAATTGTGGGAAAAATTTTTGCCTGCACTGGGAATTGAACCCAGGACCACAGATGTGGGAGACTGTTGACTTATCCACTGGGCCACCACCCTGTGGGAATATGTGGTAGTACCTGCAGTTTTAGCTCTTTCATTTACCTGAATAATATTGGGAAAATCTTTGCAATGTTTTCATGATAGCGTGTATTTAAATCTGCAACCATATCAATTTCTTCTCTTCCGCTATTAAATCAACACAACAATATATTACCTTGTGCAGTTTGCTACAGATAGTTTGTTAGCTATGGCTAGTCCTGACAACAAATAATGGCTGAAATGTGATTGGTTAAATGCTTAATTATGAAAACACACATCTGGAATGAATTTGACAGACAATTTGGAATTATACAATAAGATTTGATAGAAATGCTGAATGTACCTTGAGAATGAGAGAGAGAGAAAGCCACCAAGGGAAGGCAGGCCTGCCAGTCTGATGCCAATTGCCAGTGTCAGCCATGTGCGACGTGGGATGACTTGACCTATTTAAAAGCACAAGACAATTGTCAACAAACCAAAATGGCTGCACACAGGTACAAAGTTTAACGAGGGTTTCATTGGTAAAAGCATTGTGCATGCATTGGTTTCTTAGAAATTCAAACATTAGCTTTTATTCTGCAAAGGAAATGAAATCACGACAAAAATAAAATGTGCAGTTAAGCAATTTTGCTGTCAATTCAATATATTGAGTATAAATAAATAAATAAATATATATATATATATATCCCTATCTCTATCTATATCTATATATATATATCTATATATATATATCTATATATATATATCTATATATATATATCTATATATATATATCTCTATATATATATCTATCTATATATATATATATATATATATATATATATATATATATATATATATATATATATATATATATATATATATATATATATATATATATATATATATATATATATATATATATATATATATATATATATATATATATATATATATATATATATATATATATATATATATATATATATATATATATATATATATATATATATATATATATATATATATATATATATATATATATATATATATATATATATATATATATATATATATATATATATATGCCTGTCAGGATTGATAAGATAAAAATGCCAACAATTTACACAAACAAAAACTCAAACATTTCTACACAAACTGTAAAAATGTGACATCATTCCAACAAAAATTATCAAACGAATGCCTTTGTTTTTAACAGAAAAGCCTCACTACATCTACTAAAAAAAGTCCCAGTTCCATTTGCAGCCCATTGGGGGCGCTGTTGGTCCTCCACAACATCCACATACATACACACACACACACACACACACTTGTTTCCTCCCACCCGGATGGATGACTTCACCATTTCGCCTGGGTTTCCTTTATGATCCCGGGATCTTCCTCCTCTCTCACCAGACTCGAGCTCGAAACAGAAGCGATCGCACCATCACACTGCACATACGCGGGGGTTCACCCACCACAGCTGGCGACGCAAACCAAGAGAGATTCCACCAGGACTTCCAACAATAACAACGCCTAAAAAACATCCTCCAAGCAAATAATCCCCACCACAACGATTTTTTTGTGGATCTTGCAGAAAGGAGCCCAAATCTAGTCCATCCAGCCAACATGTCCGAAGTGTTGCCCTACAACGAAGGCAAAATGAGCGGCTATGGAGCAGACAGCGAGGTCAGCCAGATGTCCTTTAGCTGCGGACTGCAGGACACAAACGCCTTTTTTGCCGGCTCGCAGGGAAAAAGACCCCCGAAGCTCGGCCAGATCGGCAGAGCCAAGCGAGGTGAGCCATTTACTTTCATTTCCATTATTTTCCAGATCGTCGCCATGCCTTTAAGGTTATTATTATGAATCAAATCCACATTCAAATCCATTGAGCTGTCAATCAATGCCACGTAAATAGGACGTCTATTGCCGTCAATGGCAAACATGTAGCCATATTCAAGATTTCACTTCTATATTCAGAATAATACTTTACATAGAGGTAGATATACACTAATTAAATAATAATAATTAAATGACAAATCACGTTTTTACCCTCATTATGTTTTGAAGGAAAACCGTACTACTTGGCAGACATGTTTACTTCAATGGTACTGAAAGTACGTTACTACAGGATCGGATCCCATCTTATGACTAAATCCGATACTTCAAAAAAATACTGCGAACTGCTACTGATACTACAAATCGAATCGGGACACACTAAATCGTAGTTTCGTAGAATATTTTTGCTGGATTTGAACCAATCGCCTGCAAATTGACAGTTACAGGCGTCCAATCCATTTCAATTGGGAGACCTGGCAGCGAATGATTAAATATTCCTCCCAGTTTAAGTGAATTGGACATCTAATAGAGATAAACTTGTTAAAATGGACAATAATTGCATGAAAAGAGCCTCACAATTGGACATATATCACCGTCAATGGCACCAAATGAGTCATTATGCATGTTATTTGTATTTTAGCATCCCAACAAAAACAAAACCTTATCCGCCATCGCCATTAGAGTTGTTTTTAGCCCTCACTCGTGCGCAGAATCCCTCCCCCATTAGCTTTGGAACATCTTGTAGTCGATACAGAAATCAATGAAGATGATAAAATGCTGTTTTTCCTCTCACCCCTCCTCCCTCTCCCCCTAAACAGTGGTGATCGAGGACGACCGAATAGACGAAGTCCTGAAAGGGATGAACGACAAGTCTTCGCCTGGCGTTTAAACACCCACCCACCCCACTGAGCAATGCCTTGCAGACTCTTTTCATTTCTATCACCGATTTGAAGCGCTTGTCGGCTGTGCATGTTGGAGGATTGCAGAAAGAGAAGAAGAAGACAAAGAAACAGAAACCGACGGCGACGCGCAGTCGGCTTAACCATGGCCTCAAACGGGCGAGAGTAAGAGGAGGCCGGGCGAGAAAGCGGAGTGGAAAACAAAGTCTGTGGTAGGATGACCGCTGGGCAATCCTCCCCAAAAAAACAGTCCCGCTTTTAGTTTTCTTTTTCAAGGAGAAGGAAGAAAGACACCCCAATGGCCACCGCCACGCCATGTGTGAGGGGTAAACTTGTCTTTAAAAACTGAGACCCCCTAAACAAGTGTCGAGATGAAGCTCGACGTTGTACAGTAGGCTCAGCTTGCAGAAACCCTCCCTAAACCCATCCAATTCACAGGAGCTGTCCTTTCAGCACCACTCCAATGCATTCCTGTTGCTGCTCTACTGCTTTGGTATCCCCATCCCCAAAACTCCACCCCCTTTTACACCCCCCCCCCCCCCCCATCACAGACCAAGTGAACTCTCAATTCTACTTCTACTTTGAGAAGACCAGATTGTAAAAACATATATTCGAGGATGGTGCAATGTTAATCTTTTTATTGTAGTGGAAATCCACTTGTTTTGATCGCCCTGGTTTTGTTTTTTTGGGGGTTTTTTTGGGCTATTTTTGCTGGGCCTGCGCATATTTTTTAAATTAGTTAAATGTAACATTTTTGTTTACTATTTTGGGGAAGATTAATTCAATATTTGGACACAAAAAAAGGTCAAATTGGTTCAAAAATGGTCAAATTGTTGGAAAATTGGCCAAAAATGGGCCAGTCAATGCTTCTCCTTTGACAAGGTCACTTCATAATAAATATTAGATTATTATTATTATTGCATAGGTGTGCTTTAAATTGGCCACCCATGTGGATTATTTTGGTTAAAAAAATGCTGAAAACCAAATTTGTGGACAACATTTGGTAAAAAAAAACATTACAGGACCCTGGCTAGCACTAATAAAAGTATCATTTTAATATTATTCTTTCCTATATGAATATTTAAATTGATTTGTCAGTAAATACGACACATTTTGAAGGAAATATCACAATTTAAGCAGATTACGCTCAGTGGTACCTTGACTTAAAGTAAGAGAATGCTGACGTTTGAGTTTTTTTTATATTGTTATTGTATAAAACTAAGAAATATTTACCTGGTCTTTCCTTCCTTTGAGTCCACATTTGTATTGTGAGCACGATATCGATAAAAAAAACATAATTCTGCAACTAACAGATATTAATCTTGTGCTTCGTACAACCATATCCAACTACTGCAGAAAAGATATGGCGATATGAGGACAAAGTACATGGTCTACTTTCAAATCTTTCAAGATAATATGAGATTACAATAGAAGGGTTACATTTTATAAACGCAAAGCTATATTTTTATAACAGTTACCGTAATGCCCTAAACGTGTTGGGCAAAGGACATTTCCAATTACCAATGCACCTTTAGCCCTTTATTAAATGGGAGAAACTCCTCACATCACTTACAAGGCAGCACATATATATACTACAGTACATATATTAATAAAGTAACTTTCTCTAATGACATTTTCATACAAAGCAGTGCTCTTTCTTCTTATTAAAAAGCAAATTTGGGGATTTTTTTTTTGTTAAAAACACGGCTTGGGACTGTAGCAAAGTATTTCCTAATGTTCCGGTTGAGTTTGAGTTAAGAGTTTGGTCAGGGAGGGATTTAAACTCATAAGTCAAGGTAGCACTGTCCAGTATACTTTGGAAAAGTTCTTTTTTTTTTTTTTAATTAATGTTTTGTGGTCATGCATGGATTCTCACTGCTGCCCCCCCCCCCCTCATGGCACGCTTGTTTTTAAATAATAAATAAAGGTCACATTTGTATTTTTATATCTAAATATTTGTTATTTAAAGGATATGCTATGTCTATGATCTTAAAGTTCATCAAGAAGAAAATGAAGTTTTTACTAGGGGAGAAAGACGTTGAAAAAAAAAGATGGCGTCCGACTGCTTTACGTTGGATTATCACAGCTCGGTGTTTTTTTTTTAAAGACTAATTGAATGTGTCTGGGGTTTTTTGCACACATTGATGTTCAATTATTAGTAAGAAATCGTATACTGTGACTTGCGCTTTGTTGATGAATTTGTTAGAAAATGGCAATTTTTAGAGTCTATTGCACTGTTTACGAGTATGATCAAATAACTGAGGGTTATTTGACCTATTTTGAACATTGTTTTATTTTGGTGTTTTTTTTAAGTTGTTTTATTTTGTACCATCATTTTAAAGAAACTGGATTTGGTTTGTTGTGCATGAATACTTAACATTTTCAATAATGGAACATCATTTTATGAAGCAAAAAAAAAAAAGAAAGAAAAATGTTATAAAAATGTCATGGCATTCTAAGAATGACTCATTGTATATTATGATGCCATTTTCACTGTATTTGGTGAACTAATAAATGGTAAAAGATGAAAATATGGTTCTGTCTGGGGTTTTTTTTTTGCAGTTAAGTTATGTGACCACCTGATGCACTTGATATAAGGCACAGGGCTTCTGCTATATTTATGTAGCGGCAGATTATTGTCTGTTTGATTCATACATTAATTGATAAGGACCATGTGTAATAAGGCTTATTTTCCTATAAAAAAAACGACTATGTATAACCCTAACCAAACCCTAACCCTGACCAAACCCTAACCCTGACAGAACCCTAACCCTGACAGAACCCTAACCAAACCCTAACCCTGACAAAACCCAAACCCTAACCCTGACAAAACCCAAACCCAAACCCTAACCCTGACAAAACCCAAACCCTAACCCTGACAGAACCCTAACCAAACCCTAACCCTAACCCTGACAAAACCCAAACCCTAACCCTGACAAAACCCTAACCAAACCCTAACCCTGACCAAACCCTAACCAAACCCTAACCCTGACAAAACCCAAACCCTAACCCTGACAAAACCCTAACCAAACCCTAACCCTGACCAAACCCTAACCCTAAAAAAACCCTAATCCTGACCAAACCCTAACCCTAACCAAACCCTAACCCTGACCAAACCCTAACCAAACCCTAATCCTGACCAAACCCTAACCCTAACCAAACCCTAACCCTATCCAAACCATAACCCTGACCAAACCCTAACCCTTCTTTACAGCCTTCACTATAAATGTTAAGTGTCACTAAAGGATATGTTGTCACGTGTCAAATATACACCGAGCCCTTCTCAGTTCTTGGCTGGAAGTGAGCGCCAGCTTTGATCTGATAGCACTTTTACCCCCCTCAGCCGGGTGGGCTTCCATTAATATTCCCGCCATTACATAAGCATGCCATTCAGTATATCATACCATTACGTCGCCCCGGGGGTAGACAAAGCAATGTTTGCTTTAGTCCCAAATGCATCTAATGGCTTTCCATGTTCTCTACTCTCTACCCTAAAAATCAGTGAAAAAGCTTCGATAAGTTTTTGTACAATGTAAAACGTAGACATGTTTTTACGTTTAAGCCCTTACAATTGAGTCAATTGCGCGTTCTGACAGGTTTTGTTTTCTATCATGTCCCAAATAATCCGTGCACGCCAAATTTAAAGGGAATGAGAAGATCTACATTGATTGGCGGCAAATGGAGACCGCGGTTATCAAATGTACAACAAGGCAAACCAACTGCCGTTTTTCAAATGCAAAAAAAAGCAATTTGAGAAGGTTTTAAACTCCTAACATGGCTTGCAATAGTGCCACTTTCACCATCAGCCGAAAAAGATGCAGCGGAAGCAAAAGCGAAGTGATTCCCATCAACGAAAGCATTTTCGGTCTTCTGGGACGAATTGAAAAGAAATGAAGGGCGAAACTAAAAATAAAGAGTAAATGAAACCATCTGGTTATACAAGACACAGACTGTAAAGAGTAAACAGTGCACTCCAATCCTATGTATGTATTTAGTCATGACTCAGTTGAAAGAACATGTGATGGAGGGGTAAAAAAAATATATTTCACCACTTTTAAAGCCCAAAAAGTCTATGAATTATTTTGACAAAATTATTTATGCTGTTCCCAATAAATCAGTATCAATGATATTATTCAAGAGTACTGAAAAACTAAATTATGATTAAAGTGTTGATAGAGGTATTGTCAATGCTAGTGTTGACGTGACGCATGGGAAGAGCCACAAGTGGCTCCTGAGCCATAGGTTCCCTACCCCTGCTTTAAGTGATGACTAGAAGATTTTTTTTAAATTTTCTCAAAAGTGGGTAGAGTAACTTATATGGGGATCAATATTGGTTTCATGATCACTGATTTTATGATTCTGTAGTATGCAGAACTGTTTATTTTTTTATGTTACTTCAGCAATACTTTGTTTAGGAATCCTTGTTTTAAAAGCAGCGAGTTGTAGAACACACTGCCCACTCTGTTGTTACATAAGCAGAGTCCAAGCAAGTTAAACATCTCTTACGGGCCCCCTGCCTGCCATTGTGCATCAGTCAGCCCACCCATCAGAGGCAACCAGCTACCACAACCAAGTTTCAATAAAAAACAGATAAAGTCAAGGGAAAATAAGCGTGTACAACTGCAGTCCAATGTGAGACTACAAAGATGGTATAAATACAAAATGCATTGTTGGTCACTGTGTCCAGTATCAAGCAAGGCCTCCCACAGGACCAAGGGCTTACATAACCCCCCCTGCATGGCCTAATAGAAGTCAAGCTGACTTTTAACCTACCAGGGCTTTGCAGCCATTTGTAACCATGGAAACAAGATAGCAGTCAAATTCTCCATGGAACCCTCAGAGGAACTCCAATAAAATACGTTATTTATCTAACTTTGAACTTTTTGTGTGGCAAAATCCGTAAATTCAACAAAGTTTATTTGATCCAGGTGCACTATTTTAGTAAAATTCTCTCATATTTACTGTCAAGTTTGGGATTTCCCATTTTTAACATCATACTTACAACCTAAAAACCTGATTCAGTAGTACTTTAGTACTCAAAAACTCAGCTTTCAGGAATGCTAGATGTTATGTTACTCTACCTCTACTCTATATTCAATAAAACTTCATCAAAAAAAACATGCTATGTCATTCATATAGCTCAAAAATCTTAGTTTTCAGGAATGCTAGATGTTATGTTACTCTACCTCTACTCTATATTCAATAAAACTTCATCAAAAAAACATGCTATGTCATTCATATAGCTCAAAAATCTTAGTTTTCAGGAATGCTAGATGTTATGTTACTCTACCTCTACTCAATATTCAATAAAACCTCATCAAACAAACCATGCTATGTCGTGCATATAGCTCAAAAATCTTAGTTTTCAGGAATGCTAGATGTTATGTTACTCTACCTCTACTCTATATTCAGTAAAACCTCATCAAACAAACCATGCTATGTCTTTCATATATCTCAAAAATCTTAGTTTTCAGTTATGTTACTCTACCTCTACTCTATTCAATAAAACGTCATCAAATAAACCACGCTATGTCGTTCATACAGCGACCATGCACATTTTACTCGACAAACTTAAACAACTTCCCATCACGTTGAACAGAGAGCCATGTGAAAAATCACAGCCAAGTTTTAAAAATAGCACATAATTACATCTGGGTGAGGAATTAAAAATAAATGATTTCTGCTTTATTAATGTTCAGCCCTCCCTTGAGTTGCCCTCCAGTCACTACATTTCCTGTCTGTCTGTCTGCACGTTTTAAATACTCAAGCAGCTCTTGAGACTTATCTCTTCATTAGTTATGTGTGTACGAGTGTGCGTGGCCAATAAGGCTACGATCAAGATGTATGTCAGGTGCGTTAACCACAACATTCCTCCATTTTATTGTCATGTAGGCTGACAGTGAACAGAAATAAAGCCCTGACATATTAATAAACTAAAAAAGAAAAGCTCTACCATTTGTAGACTGACGAGACACTCTGGTCTGTCCAGCAAATTGCATGACAGTCATTGTAGGGCTTGTACTACACAGACAATGGCTGATTACACATCAATAGGCTAGTTAACTCGCTACTATTGCAATTAATGACGATAGACATCAAATCTATCAAGACTGGAAGGAAAATCTGGGGAATTATTGTAATTACAAGCCTGAGTTTATTCTTTTCTTGATGTCATTGTTTAAGAGTAAAATCTGTGGAGTATAAAACTATTTATGTGATGACTTGCCTAAGAAAATGTAAGTACCGTATTTTCACGACTATAAGGCGCACTTAAAAGTCTTAATTTTTTTCCAAAATAGACAGTGCGCCATATAATCCAGTGCGCCTTATATATGGAAAAAATGTCATTCCTTGAGGGTGCGCCTTATAGTCGTGAAAATACGGTACGTATAGCTGACATTATGAACTATCTGAAACAATTGTGTTTGATAGGCTATTATCAATCTAGAATTCAAACTCAATTCAATCCCTCTAAAAAAAATCAAACTAGAATATGTGATCCCTGTGGTTTAGCAACGAGTACATAAACTCCGCCCCCTACTCCATCCTGGCCCGTGAGTTGGGAAGACAAGCACGTGTATCCGTTTCTGCTCGCATGATTTATCTGCGCCAAGAAGCAGCCTGAACATGAATTATTTACTTGTCACAGTGACAGGGAGAAAAAAAAGTGAGAGGGGGATGTCAAATGAATGATGTCATGCGCAGAAAAAAAAGGGACAGCACCTACCGGTTGGAGGAAACGGCCATTATGTCCATTTTCAGTTAACTGGACTCATTTATTAAAGTACACTATAAGACAGTAAGGCTAGTCAGTCCCTTTGTTGTTTTTTCAGACCAAATATTTCTAAATTCCACAACTTTTTGGTTGACCTTAAATTTCCATGTTGGAAAAAAAAGTGGAAGGATTTTCAGGTTTCATTAATATGCGGAAAATGACCAAAAACAAGTCATCCCACCCACCCATCATGATATTATCTGTGTTAGTCACATTCTTGTCATGAAGGAAAGATGTTGTGAAATAATCTACCCAAAAGCTGCCTGGTGATTTGAGAGGTTTAATCGACGACACATTAGTACAATAGCACGTCTTGCTTTGTTCTCTCACCCAAAAGCAAAAACAACAATGCAAACTGTGCCGCCTGATGAATACAATGACTCATTCTTTTACACAACTTGCTTTCTGTGTACTGTAACTTGTCCTCCTACACCAAAACAACCCAAGATATATTTATTTATTTATTTCGAAGCTGGTATTTTACGTGAAGCTTTATGTGTGTTAAGACCTACCGTATGCATGCATGTACATACATCTATGTGTACGTATATATGTGCTTATATATATGTATTATGTATGTATATGTATATATGTATATGTATGTGTATAGTATGTGTATATGTGTATACGTGTACATGTGTATGTGTATGTATGTTTATAGTACGTGTATATGTGAATAGTATGTGCATGTATGTGTATATGTGTATACGTGTATATGTGTATACGTGTATATGTGTATAGTATGTGTATATGTGCATAGTATGTGTATAATTGCAAAGTATGTGTATATGTGTATAGTATGTGTATAATTGCAAAGTATGTGTATATGTGTATACGTGTATATGTGTATAGTATGTGTATACTATGAGTATATGTGTATAGTATGTGTATGTGTATACGTGTATATGTGTTTATGTGTATGTGTACATGTGTATGCGTGTATATGTGTATTGTAAGTGTATGTGTACATGTGTATATGTGTATACGTGTATATGTGTATGTGTATGTGTACATGTGTATATGTGTATACGTGTATATGCGTATAGTATGTGTATAGTATGTGTTTATGTGTATATATGTATAGTATGTGTATGTGTATAGTATGTGTATATATGTATAGTATGTGTATATGTGTATATATGTATAGTATGTGTATATGTGTATAGTACGTGTATATGTGTATAGTATGTGATTATGTGTATATATGTATAGTATGTGTATATATGTATAGTATGTGTATATGTGTATAGTACGTGTATATGTGTATAGTATGTGTTTATGTGTTTATGTGTATATATGGATAGTATGTGTATATGTGTATAGTATGTGTATATATGTATCGTATGTGTATATGTGTATATATGTATAGTATGTGTATATGTGTATAGTACGTGTATATGTGTATAGTATGTGATTATGTGTATATATGTATAGTATGTGTATATATGTATAGTATGTGTATATGTGTATAGTACGTGTATATGTGTATAGTATGTGTTTATGTGTTTATGTGTATATATGTATAGTATGTGTATATGTGTATAGTATGTGTATATATGTATCGTATGTGTATATGTGTATCATCTTTAGTCCCTTGGGCAGGTTGATGTTAAAAATTCAGGATAAAATTGAGAGAGGTGAAAAAAAAACGTACAAAAGACTAGAAAGCAACATAGAAACGATTATTGACTGAGACTTCTCTAAAACGTATTATTTTGCGTATGTCCACACACTCTGGCGGCACATGCGACATGGTGGCCTCTCGTCAATTATTCAACGAAGTAGCAGAAGCTTATGTGCGGGTGAGTTGACCCGTCTTATCTCAAGGTAACGCCAAAGAAAGATGAGATCCTCATTAAAAATGAGCCAGGAGGATTCCTAGGTAGTCCCAGTGGCGTGCCAAGGTGTGGGAAGACATCGAAATGAGGATATGGACCAAGATTGCCAATGAACAAGGACAGACAAATGTGCTTCCCTGATAGAAAAGTACCAGTTAGATGACGCTGAACAGTGAGTCACTGAACCCTGTGTGCTAATATAATGAGTTGCTTTGGTAATATAAATCACAATGTGGCTCTTGGGGGGAGGGAGACTCAAATGGATACTAACTTTGTTCTGTTTATATCAATTAAAATCGGGATTTGGCCTTAAAGTCCGGTTCCTGACGGTAGTGGACAGACTCATCTCATTTTTCACTGATGTTACATAATAAGGGGGACGGATGGCAGAGGTATATCCTGCCCTCTTGAGACCGTAAATGTCCATGCTATTAACCTTTATCTGAAATACAACTATTAAAGCATGAATTTATGGTACATGTTCATATCTTCATGTTAGTTGTAGCTTCTAAGGCTGTTATTTGCATTTACAAATCTAATTTGTCTAGATCAGAATACTCCCAAAAAGCTTAGCTATATACTAATTATCATTTGTATGAACAAAGTCCAAAGAAATGAGTATAGAAATTGAATGGTAAGAAGTGGAGTTCTTTTGGGTTATGATTACTATACAACACTATTTTTTAATGCTATTTTGTGCGGATTGTTGCATTAAATCAGGGGTGGCCATAAACAATTCATATTTTCAATTGTTATTCATTGAGAGCCATACTCAGAATTGACTAGAAGTAAAAAAATACATAAAAACGTGTTCATTTTTAGTCATTTCACTGCCTTTAAAGTAGAAAAAGTCTCAGAATTATGTTGACAAACTTGTTACCCTAATCCTAATCAATGGGATGCAGAAAGGTTTAATTAAAAACTGGAAGATTATAACTGAGAGCCATAAATACCCATAAAAAGAGCCACATGTGGCTCCCGAGCCTTAGCTTCCCTACCCCTACATTAAATGATCCTGAAATCAACTAAAATATTTCAGTCTTTGACTATGACATGGTCACAAAAAGTTAAACTACACACAGTCATTAAATGACATTTAAAAGATCACTTATAAAAATGACATCCTAAACGGATAAAATATCGCTTGAGCATTTTTTTTTTAGATTTTAATGCTCCTAATTTAATAATGCATCCCTCACTTCTCTTTGTGTCACTTTGTGACGCGATCGGGAGGAGGTGATGACAACAATGGCGGACTAATCTCAGAACAGCAGACTGTCCTTTAGAGATACCACCTCGCCATATAAAAAAACACACAGAGAGGTGTTAGGTTATTTCTGTTTGCACTTTGGACTACGCGTCCTAACACCCCGCAAAAAGCCGAGTAGGCTCATACGTTATTGAGGTCAAACTCTCATGTCATATTTCCCTAAATCCACCTCTCGTCTTCGTCACGGTCACTCACTTCTCAAACGTATCTAGCATTCGCCGTTAGCCGACTCTTTACATTTCACCTCGGCCGTAGCCCGAAGCTAATCATGTGCTTGGCAAAAACGTGCCACTATGGCGGCGGCGGGAGGGTGGGGGAGCGAAGCCTAGGCTAACAAAGCTTACTTCTTCTTCTACGCTTTGCTTCGGGGCTTTGCTTTGTCTTCTCTTAGTTCCAGCTCAAAGAGAAGAATGGCGGAAAAAGTCTCTACTAGGCCTACTCTGCCCCCAAGATGCTTTTATTTTAAAATTTTATGTTATGAGCGCATGGGTAAATTTACCCAAGTGAATGTCTCGGACATCATATCATTATTCCACTAGTTATACTTGGGTGTCCAGGCTATGAAGTAACAAAGCAGCCCCAGAGTTTCATGTTTTGATCAGTAGCTGTAACTGGGCTTATCAGTTTACTTTTTTAATTTTGAAAAGTTAAATGTTTATTTTTAAGTGTTTTGGGAGACTATTGTTTTTTTTGGAAAGAAACCCATAATGTCAAAATTTAGTTTGATCATTCTCTTTGAGAGAAAAACTGTTTTAATGCAATAAAACTTGCAGTGGATACTAAGCATTTTTTGCTTTAAAATTAAGTGTTGACGTTTTAACACAACTTCGACGTAGACTCCTATAACATCTTTAAATAAACAAAAAAGGCACTAACAAATGTTTCACAGGTTCCACCATGAAAATACCACTTAAGGTTTTCCACAATTTGCCAAGTATTCCAAGTCAGGAGTGTGGGATTTAAGGCTTTGCCAGCCATGAAATTTGACAGATTCCTAAAAAATGGAAGGATATCTTATTAGGAAGCTCAAATAATGAAGAATGGCTCTATAATCTTTCATCTTTTTATACTAGACACAGTTTTGGACGTACTGTAATCCCTTTCTCCACAAAATGCGAAAAAGCTGACTGGCCACAGCCATGTTTTCTCCGAGAGAGAAGTTGTGTGGGCTTGTCAGCAACACTTTGTGGAGGAACGCAACTACACACATACGCACACAGCCTTTCCAGATCCCACATCTCTCTTCCAATCCTTCATTCTACATGTTTCCATGGTAACAAAAAAGAAAGTTTTGGCTCGGTCACGGTAATGTATGTAGGTCAAAAAGAGAAACATACAAACAAACCTCAACAAGACACAGCAAAGAAATCGAATTCTTCTTGCTTCAAATTCTCAGAAAAGTTTCATTAAGAACGCCCAGTAGAAAAAAACCTTAAAGTGGATAAATGTACCAAACACTGTCAAAAAAAAGTCTGACTTGACAGTCTAATTGTTAGGATGGCTTCAGGTTGCCGCCTGCGAGAAGGCCTAAATGGCTTGCTATTTTAAGATTCTAAACATACTTCATAAATTAGCTCATAACTGTGTTTTTTCAATTTAAACAAAAGCTTTGGCCAGGTCAGCTCCTTCAATTTGAGATAGGGAACATTTGTCTTCCTTTAGGCAAATCTTAAAAACAACAACAACAACAACAACAATAACAATACCCCCACTCTCCTCATCACTCAAGCGGTACGCTTTCCCCTTATGGCGATCGAACACGCCGAGCTAAAATTAAAACCTTTCTTCTAGTTCTGTCAAAAATAACTGTGTTTTATCTGTGTTTCTTTGGTTATCTGCCCCCTTTTCCCTCCCACCAGCCGCCTACTCTTCTATCCTGTCTTCTCTCTTTCCAGTAGGGACCTGGAACAGAGTTTTGCTTTAATTGCTGAACTACTTTTCACACAGAGGCATACTTCAAACCTTCTACTGTCAAGCTGTACGCAACCCCCTCCCTACACTGCCTGTCACCCCCCGTGTTGCTAACTTTTCTCGCTTAGTATGAAGCATTCTTTGGAGAATTTGGGTTAATTCTGGAGATTTCTGCAAGGAAATCTTATTGGATGAGAGATTTAAATTTCAATTTTAGATAGAATATTTAGATTTTTTTCTTATAAATGGATTAAAAGCCCTGATTATTAAGTTTTTTATAGATCTAAAACAATGTTTATTTGAGCTTTTTTTAAAAGATATTTTTAGATTTCCAAAATGATTTTTGAACTAAAATCACAAAAAAATGGATTAAAAAATTGCAATTATTGATAAATTTTAAAAAGATTAATATACATCTATACTCTTCATTTTAATTTGATCCTAAAAATAGAAAGTCGGCGCTCATGATTTACTTTCCCGGGCCACACAAAATGATGCGGCGGGCCAGATTTGGCCCCCGGGCCGCCACTTTGACACCCGAGGTAAATGATATCCTTTTTTTTGGGTTCTTGTTAGTTTGATAGTGCGGCACAAATGTACTTTTACGCATGGGCGACAAGCTGCAGTAGAAGCACTTGTATACAGCCCAAGAACACTCCAGATTTCTACAGGCCAGTTTCCATAACAACCTGCAAAAAGACATTTAAAAAAAAACTCTGAGTTTAATAGTCTGCTCCAATCTGTGCTCTATTGATAAACATTTACATAACGCACATCTGTGGCCTCTTCTAAATACTTGATGTCTGTCTAAATCACTTTGAATGCCTCTGTGTGTGTGTGTGTGTGTGTGTGTGTGTGTGTGTGTGTGTGTGTGTGTGTGTGTGTGTGTGTTCGTGTCTGTTTAGTGCGTACGATGAAGGACAGGAAGAGCCAATTAGTGTCAATCTATTTGCTGGACAGCATATACTGCAGTCATTTAGGACCAAGGTACAATATAGTCAGTAACTCTACTGTGTAAAGCAAGTACATAGTACAGGTCAGGCGAGGACCTTTTCCAGGTAAATACG